>NW_022171185.1:0-55271 GCF_008802855.1 Photinus pyralis | reverse complement strand
ACTGATAATGCACGATTCCTTGCAGTTCAAGGTGCACTATCTGGAGCTTGGCTCCAATGTATTCCTTCTGCCAACATTGGTACCATGTTGGATAGCCAAGACTTTGAAACCTGTATGGCTCTCCGCCTTGGCTGCAAGAGGTTTCAAAAGCACCAATGCAACTGTGGAAAGGTTGTAGAGGAAAATGGGCATCACGGGTTAAGCTGCTTATCTAGCAAGGGAAGACATTCACGGCACACAGAGCTGAATCACATTATTCAGAGAGCTCTTGCGTCAATTAAGATTTGTTCAATTCTGGAGCCTGTAGGTTTGTCACGCGACGATGGAAAACGACCAGATGGAGTCACTCTAGCACCATGGCGAAGAGGACAACGCTTAATTTGGGATGTCACCTGCGTGGACACTGTTGCGGCATCATACATACATCAAACATCAATAACCGCCGGATCAGCTAGTGAAACTCAAGCAAAGAAGAAGCACGAAAAATATTCCGATTTGAAATCTAACAATTTTTTCTTTGTGGCTCTAGCTTTTGAAACCTTTGGCCCCTGCAGCTCGGAAACAACATCATTTTTGAAGTGTATTGGACAAAACCTCATAGTAGAATCCGGAGACAGCCGTGCTAAAAGTTTCCTATTCCAAAGAATATCGCTTGCCATTCAACGTGGAAACGCCGCTAGCATTAGGGGCACCCTCCCAGATCATCCAGGAATGGACGAAATATTTTCTTTGTGAAAATGAATCATGGCAGAAAACTCAAGTGGATACTTGCCGAGCTCTCCAACCCTTCTACTGACGCTACTTGCGTCCATCACATTTTATTAAGATTATTGTTGTTACTTACTCATACTCTTAGTTTTTAGTTTAAATTCAATAACCACTTATTAAAGCCCCTTTTCATATGAATAAATAAATAAAGAAAGAAAAAAAATAGTTAATAACTGCCCCTGAATCATTACAGAGTTGGACTGGGTCAAGCATAGAGTGACCCAGTGACCCGGTGACCCAGTTCGTGTACTGACCCAGTGACCCAGTTGACCCGGTGACCCAGCTTGACCCGGTGACCCAGCTTGACCCGTGACCCAGCTTGACCGCGGTGCCAGTTTGACCCGGTGACCCAGTTTGACCCGGTGACCCAGCTTGACCCGGTGACCCAGCTTGACCCACCTTGACCCGGTGACCCAGCTTGACCCGGTGACCCAGCTTGACCCAGTGACCTATCTTGACCCAGCTTTACTCAGTGACCACGTCTTGACCCGGTGGCCCAGTAATTAAATTATTGTTAGGTATCATCCAAAACAATTTCAAGTAACTTTTAATTTAAAAAAAACTTCCTCAATAATATTCGGCAACAAGCACTTAGCCCAATTTCATTCAAGAGAACTAATACCTAAAAAAATCAAATGCATTTGTTTATAGTTTGTAGTCAAGTAGTCAATGAAAGTATTTAGAGAAAAGATTTATTTGGATTAAGCTAACTAGTAGAAAAAAATTAAATGTGAATGAACACCTGTAAGCAAACTGGTAAGCCCTGAAGCAAAGAAATAACATTATTCTAATACAATTCGGGACATGGAAAGTTTTTTACGGCAGTATTAAAGCAAACATCACAGAAATGGCAGTTGTCAAGCAATCGAGTATTATTTTCATCAAACCAGCATTTCATTTATTGCATAATCTGTACACTTGAACCGAGGGCACTGACTTAACTGCGTTATTCGATCAAACTAGGTGACTGGGTCGAATTGGGTCGCTGGGTCAAACTGGGTCACTGGGTCAAACTGGGTCAAACTGGGTCACTGGGTCTAACTGCAAAGAGTATGACGTGACCCAGCGACCCAGTTTAATTTAGTGACCCAGGTGACCCAGTTGACCCAGTCCAACTCTGTACATTAAAAGAAAGACAAATTATAAAAATTGTAAAACTAAGAAATACTATATACACTATTACCACAATAATCAGTACAATAGTAAACTAGTACCTTTTTTTTAATTTAAGGGGATGGTGGAATGCCTTACGCACACCTCCGCCTGACGAGGAAAAAATCTATGGCGGAGGTAGTGTGGGGCTTGCACTCACTAAACCACTTCCCCCTTCGCGGGTATCGCCAGGAGCCTTCTTCCGCGACATTCGTGTTTCATTTTGATGGCCTTATGCGGTCCTCTCTGTCTTCCCTTTCTCTTGTCCCTATTATTTTGCCAATCATCGTCGCTATGGTCTGCCAATTATACCTCGATTTTAACATTATCTTCATGATGTTGTCTTTCCCCAGGATTTCGCCCACTTTGATCGCCGTCCGCCATTTCTCACCTTCCCACCTTGGACACTCCAAAACCGCACGTCCCGCTTCGTCAGTGATCCCACAGTCGGTTACACTTGCCGTGCTCTCTCTTTCTTATTTTCCTTAAATATGTTCCATTTTCTCCATGCCCGGTAATAAACTGAATGACAGAATAATCTAATTCACCGTGTCTTTCGGTGGACTCTCTTGCAATTTCGCGGTTTTTCTTTATCTCCCAAGTGATGTATTTGTGGTCACTCAGTGTTTCAACCTCCTCCAACCTGGACCACCTACCTACCGACCCCCTCACTGACCATTGTAACGTCAATTATGGATCTCTTATCTCCCCTATCGATGGTTGGGACTGAGCCTAAATTAGTACCTACCTAATTGAAAAGTTTTAGCAAAAAAAAAAGATAAAGTTACACAAAGGAATAATTTATGCTGCCGTCTTTGCACCTACCGCCGATGCCGCTTTTGGATACTTCAAAAGGGTATATCTGCAAATTCAAACATCCCTCGGAAGAGAAATATTACCAGAAGAATGGGGTTGGAGATGAATGCGGAATACTGATACCGCAAACAATGAAGATCCTTACTAAAAATTATTTTTTGCACCTGCAAAACAGGATGGGGGCATCTTGTGGGTGCAGGGAAAGTGGATTAAATTGCACTGTAGCTTGCTTAGAATGCAATGGTAACAGCCTTCACCTTCACCTACAATCAACATCACAATAATGAACAGTGATGTAATAATGTATTATAGTCTATAATAATTTTTTTGCGAAAATATAATTTCTTAGGTATAAAATTGAAATCTTTACTATGATAGTTATTTATGTATCAAGGACATTAAGGCGATATTTATGCCGAGGGCGACAGAGCCCGAGGGATTGTAAGTCGCCAGAGGGTTAAATATCGAGTAATGCCTGAGGTGCATACAAAATTTTATTTTTCATCGTTTCAAATAATGCATTTCCAATATACAAATGTAATCATTATTGTTTGCCAACTTTATATCAAGTAGCATCTTTTTTATTGCATAATATAACTCCCGTCAATGTATTTGACAGGCCGTTTGAGGGCATAATGAAATGACAATCCATTATGCCCTCGGGCGTCATAGTGCTTTATATATCTCATATGACAGATATAATTGGCATATAATAGGCAAATGAAAAATAAACATTTTTTCGCCTTGTGCCTCTCATTTTGCAGTAAATTGTTTGAATCAAGATCGCACAATTTTGTTTAATCTTTTTTGGTTGAGCTTTTAACAATACTGTCGTTCACATTTTATGAAAATTCATTGATTGGCCCAAGATTCCGAAATTTTACAATTTTTATGCCTTACGGCGCTTCACTGTGAGTAGAAATTCGATTTATTGGCGCAGTACTGCGTAAACTATCGACAAAAAGTGCCTGCAATCAAACGTAAAATAAAATAAGCGTGAACCTATTCTCAACCGTCCCAAGGTAAATGTTTGTAAGTGAACTGTTTGAACGCCAAACACACTTTAACAAAACCTTTCAACAAAATTTTACTCTAAGCACCAAACAAGAACTGCAGGAAAGAGGAAAATACATTTATAAAAAAGATGTAATAAACGCAAAAAATCCACGGAAAAGGACTAGTACGAGATCACACAGAACCTCGCCTGGCAGTTTCAGTTCAACATAATAACTTTATCCTTCAAAATTCTATAGATTATATACTCAAATCTATTTTACGGTACTTATTGACAAAGCGTGTAGAAAACTAAAATTTGAGGGCGTTTTCAATTTGAAAGCTTTTTGAACTTTATGGATTATCTTGATGTTCTCTTCGCGTTACGCTTCACTAAATAAATAGAGAAATATACACGAAAGCTTTTGTCAACACTCGGCTAAAGGGATATATTTTCAGGCTTAACCTTTAGTGATTTTTGCCCTCGTTTTCAAAATCTGTCACGTTCTTTTTCTGATAATCGGCCCTGTGATTTATTGTTTGCGCTAAGCGCTCGAGCCCTTAGATTAAATTTCATTAATGCCAAATTGTAGAATGATACAATGAATAATGGTTCACTTACACCATTGGAAACCTAATTTTACTGCAGTAACGTACATACGTACGTCAAAAACTAATTACCGGAGATGCGAATTTGTTCAACACAAAAAGTGGCATTAATGCTACACGAAAGGTATTTTTAATTAAAAAGAAAGCGGTTTGCGGAGGAAAATCAATGCCGCACAATTGCGGTTCAATAAATTTCTCGCGCAAGAAAAATTGCTGTAATTAAAAGTTCAAACGCATTGAAATACAAATACGATCCTTGTTTAACGCCCTTTGGCGTATAACTCGTCAACTAAACATACATAACTTTACCTAAAAGTGTACGGCCCAGAATCCTTGTTTGGGAACTGGCGCCATCACCTACCATTTCCTAACATCGCATACGACTAATATCCGAAAATGTTGTATGCGTCGCCTTTTTTACTGCACGCCGGGGGATTATAGTCACTGCCTTAAAGCGATGAAAATCTATTTTATTGCCTCCAAACTTATTCCCTTTACTTCAAAGTGTCGACAGTTTTCATGCTATAAGATCAAAACTGTAAGGGCAAGTAAAATTATGGCTCTTCGCTCCATTGAGTTTTCTAAATGTATAATATTTTTTCGTGTGCGGCTTGGAGCGTCTTAGTGTGTTTTACAGAGTTGCAAAATAACGTAGGTATCCTGTCCCAATACACCCTCCAACCTTATTTGTATAAAAACTTCTATTCATAGTGCCCTTTTGTTCAAATAGAATTTGTTTGTTAAAAGGAGAAATGCAATTAACAAACTTTAAATGTTTTTGTAATCCCTTCAAAACTAGAAGAAAAGCTTTTAAGATGAAATTAGAAATAAGTCGAGCCATTATTTTGGAGTAAACTGCAATTTCCATTTACATGTCAACAACGGGGTTAATTAAAGAAGTTAGCAGAATAAGTGCATTCTTGTGTTAAAGTTGAAGCTACTTATTAAACAAAAAGTGTAACATTCAGATTGCTACTTTCGATGTAATTTAAACTGAAACGCTATTGTGCTTGCTTCGCCGAGCACCCTCTGCCTCTTTTGAGAGCATATTTTTCTCTTTTATCCATATTGTACGACGTTAATTGGCCCCCACTAAAACGACAACAATCTTATTTTGAAACTAACAAGGGAATATTGTGATGGTAATGTAAAATTGCGCTAGTTCTTCACAGGCAGAGGCAGTGTCTGTGGAAAGTTGACATCTTTTTATACACGTCTCCGCCATCAACCAATTCTTTGATATTACGAAGCACACCTTCAATAAATCAAACAACCTCACCCCAATCGTCAGGATGATCAAGGCATCTAGCGGTACCTGGGCCCCTCTGTCTTGTAATCTAGCTACACAGCTGCTAATCGTGATATTCTGCAACATTCAAACATGCGCGGAATTAGAGTCGAGCCTTTCGGATCGGAGCACTTACGCCGAGAAGTGTAACTTCCATGAGAGGACGCCTCATGACGGCGCCGGTGGGCCAACAGGGACCTAGAATACGTATCTGCAATAATAAAGGTTGTTGTTCATGATGAACGAGGATCTGCAGGAGTCATTCAACATCAGTGGGTCGCGCAAGCCTTTCGGCCCGGGGCCCAAACACGTTACTTCTGCGGGATAAGGAAGGCTTTCGACGCCAAACTAAGGTCACATGCTCTAGGCATGGAAAGTGGTCCTGTGGCCAAACGTACACCATGCGAGATAAGGAGACCTTCCGATGCTGTATCCACACCATCTGGAGCTCTATTTTAGGGTAAAATGTCTGCGTCAGCGAAGTCACTGCAACTCACAAATTAACACTCATCAAAGAATCATAGAGTAAGCCACAGTAGGCGATTTCACAGTAACTCCTATTAGTCCAGTATGCGGAGCAGTCAGAAGGGCCGATTCCGGCAAAAGGGGGTGTAAACGATTTTATCGTTTTAAATGGGTCCAAATTTGAAGAGTGCACACAAATTTTTTCCCGGCACAACTTTTGTCAGCCAAAAAACCTCAAAATGTTCGGACTTTTTTCAGTTTTTCACTTAAAACTCGAAAACGGTCCATATTATATGAATAACACTTCTTTAGTAAATTAAAGAAAACAAAATTCTGCGCCGATCAAAAAAAACAAACAAAATTAGTCCAATAGAAAAATTTTTTCAAGCAATAAAAACTCCCCTTTTTCCAACTTTTCTAAAAAACTGAGTTAATCTTTTTTTAATGCGTTGTGGCTCCTAAAAGAACGATAAAATCCCCTACCTCCCCCCACTCCCTAAAGATTGTAGAACATCAATCAGAGAGTTCAAAAAGTACCAACAATTTAAAATTGGACCAATGTTTGAAATTCGTTGGAAAAAAAGGGCGTTTTTTGATCGCTTATCAGCAGATGTCGAAGTAAGCCAAGGGCGTCGGCACTCGCCTGCAACGGTGACTTTAACTCAAGGTTACAAACTTGTACGTGGAACAAGAATCGTAGGTAACGTCAAACGTATGTAGAATTTGAACTTGAACGTGAACTTAAACCCTAAAAGTAATCAAAGATAACCCCTTTTCTATGATGACATCAAATTTACCTACCTCTTATATAAGAGGACTAATCGTAGATGAAGCAATAATTATCGAAGGAAATTACAATACAACAGATTACAGCCGAAACCTAAAGAAGGTACACTCTTAAGAAACGAAATGTACATGGCGATACGTACGATAAAAAGGAAAGAACGCAAATGTATTGCTGTGTTTATTTCGTCCGGCAGAATGAAATTTTCGGAAATCCTAATTAAGATGGGCAAGGGCGGCCTCCTTTTTGTGTTATTAATTTTCTTAATTAATTTTATCAATTGTCGTTGGTCTATGTAACGGCATGGAGATTATTGTGCTAAACGAGAAAGCGGTTAAGGTTGTTTTTTACAAATTAATTAAACGTAGAAAGTTCAGGGAATTTTCTGTTATCAAATGTAAATGCTTAATTTAATAGACAGGTATCGCCTTTTCTGTGTAGTTAAGAGAGATGAAATTTTATTTTTGCTAGAATTTAAGTTTGGATTTATCTCTTAATGTCTGATAAAGAAATTGATTTCGAAAAATAATCGGCGTCTATTTTTGTTGGCCTAATAACGTGCGTTGAGGGGATAGTCTAATTAGTAATTTTTATTATCGGAAGAAGGGTTTCGCCTTATACAGGACGTTAACAAGAAAAGCGTCGGTTTTTGTCACGTCACGTCAAGTATTCATTTGCAGCCACAGCCAGCATCGAAAGTTTTCGTTCAATGTGAGATTGAAGTTCCAACGAATTCGCGGCTAATTATTGTTCTACGTTTTGAAGATAAGGTGCTGCAAGGAGAGGTGTTTTTCGGCGTTTCCTAAGTTAGTTTTCAACGTGACTCAGTTTAAAGTTTTTTTTATTGAACATCTTTGTCTACCCGAAGAGAAGATGCTGCGATTGGCCGATGTAATTAGCGTAAGATGTCAATTGTGTTAATTGAAATTTTTTTGTGAACTATGTACGGATACCTTTTATTTTAATATTCAAATTCCCGGACAAGTTACAAGTAATTTTTACATTAATTTTCCGTGTGTTTCATTCTAACAACTTCATTTCTAATTTACCTGTGTTTTTATTGGATGCTTGCCCACGGTCCATGTTAATTATTCAAAATTTTTCAGTTCAGTTTGTAGTTTAAGTTATTTGGTTTGACCCACTATCTGTTAGCAGTTAACAGGTTAACTGAGAGCAAAGTCGAATCTCTGCTCTGTGCTGGGGAGAATTTTTGTGCCGTGATAATAAATGAAGGTAAAGAGCTAGCTAGGTTTTATTTTGGTGTTTTCTATACGTTCTCAGCTAGCTAGGTTTTATTTTGGTGTTTTCTATACGTTCTCGCCTACGGATCGGTGAACACAGAATTTCTTTTGTGGCGCCCAACGTGGGTCATACAGCAGTATATCCTCACTATCCCGAATTATGAATCCAGTTGCCAAAGATCAATATATTCGGAAGATGGCAATTAAAATTCCATGCGTTCTACCTTACGCTTTCGGCTGTTTGTTTAATTGACGTGCACCTCAATACGGCTTACGAAGGGAAAAGAAAGATGAGAATCGACACCAACAAATCAAGGCGCTGGCAATCGGCGTGGCAATTTTGCGTGGTTACATTCCATCAATAGATGGAGCCATCTATCAATTCTCTTTTAAATGTTACGGGGGTCTCTCAACAATAAAAATGCTTCGTAATGGATAAAATAAATCGTTACACAACATTCATTTTTATTTATTAGTAATGGCGCCATCTATTAGTTATATTGTGAATTAAAATAACGTCTTTCCGAACATTTTTGTGGTAATTATCTATACTGCATTCATTATAAGAAGGTAGTAGATGGCGCTGTGTTTGAAGATAAACACACACAGGAAAAATATAAAACGGCACCAAATTATTGTAAAGTAGAAATATTCCGCACTGTGAACAGAAATAAACCTTTGACAATAACAGCTAATGACATTTCGGCAGTTTAGTTGGCAACATAAACTACCACCTTACAAAATTCACCAGTCGTTTTATGTTTCATTGTAATACTGACTCATGTTTTAACCAATCACAGTGAAGGTCAAAGCTTCCCTATGCATTCTACCGCTACCTTCTTAAAATGAATACAGTATAATTTGGTGTAGTCGTTCTGATGTTATATGCGCGTATTACATACATTTCGGTGATTCACTTTTATTTCTATAGATAACAAATGGATTTGCACGAAACATGATCTACATTGCCTAACCGTAAGAGAATCTTCATTTTCTCGCAAGTTGTTTCTGGTAGATATTGACCACAAAAACACAATTTAGAGGTTTTCCAATTCTTACTTTCTTTTAAAACTATCGCGACAAAACCCGAAAGAATAAATCAAATTGTTTACACCGAAACTCGGAAGGAAGACGCAATATTGTTAGGAAATGTGGAACTGTAAAGTAATATTTCTTTTGTAAAGGGTTAATACCTCCCCTTTAAGTAGAAAAAAATCTATCTTTCCTCTGCCTTTAGTAAGTTAAATGTCTCATTTGAACTTTAGAAAGGATGCTAGTACGATATTTCTATATTACTCTAACATTTATTGCCATTTTCTTTATTATTTTTCGTAGTAGGTAATGTAAAATTGAAATTTGTGGATTTTACGTACTCCGGCCATAAGATGAGCATATGAGACAAACGTTTACACGTACCGTACGCAGCTCTAAATTTCTCATATTGGACTGATCCTGATTGATGTAAGGAAACGAAAATAATTATCCATTTTATTTCAATACAATTTTCAAAAGATAAATACTTTAAAGCAAATAAGTATTGCTGGTTTTGTAGTTCTGCTTAAAAAAATATTTTATTTCTTCCAAAAATTAGACCTTAAATAAAATTTTTTGAAATGGATCTGTCACCTTGCCCACGGCTCTTTAATGAATACGTTTATTACTGCCGAATGGATGCGAGATTTGCATAGTGCCATTCCAAACATTTTTCTTCGCCACAACAATGGAGACAAAAAGAATTATCTGGCTGAGACTGCGGAAACTGCCAATGCCACACTAGAGCGGCAGACGGAACGATCTCTGACAGCTGAACATCTTCCTGTGGGGCCTTTTGAGTCATAATAGCATCTTCTTTAGTTAAAATCCGATGTAACTGTATACCGAGCGATCCTCGAGATCTGTCTTTGGACTGTAACATTTTTGACCCGATAGTCTACGTAGCTGACCTTTTGATCGGACGTTTCTACCGCCAGGCAGACCAGATAGACAGACTCAATCTTATTTATTTTCTCATTAAGTGGAAGATAGATCAATGGGAATATCTACAGAGCTTTGAAGTTTGCTCTAGAGCTGTCGGTCAACTCAAATCAGCGCCAAAATAGATTTCTTGAGACCCTAGCCAACATCTTTAAAATTAATTTAAAGCATCACCCAAGGACAGCCGTGTCTGTGAAATACACAATCGAGATGTCGTAAAGAGCCTCTACAAAAATAAAACGACTTACGTTCATACTTGTCAGTTAAGGCGTGATAAACTGAAGAGTACAAGTAGTAGAAATAAACCAAAAGCCGTAGAGATTTCCCCGTCTAAATAAAATATCTTTCAGCTCGGCGAAAGTAAGTTTATTTTACTATCAGACGGGACCGTCGCGTCAGGCATGCAAAGAAAAAATTTAATCATGGAATTTTTGGACCGGGAATTTACGTTTTATGCATTGTCGAGTGTTGCGCACTAAGGATTTTCTCGTCTGTTACTGTTCTGGTCCTATTATTGCAACCCAAGATTACAGCTTACTATAAGGGAATCAATAAGGTCAATTAACTAAAGGGTAAATTATTGCGTGCAAGATCGAAATTGAACACTGATAGTAGCTTTAGCCTTGCTTGTTATACCGAGCATGTGTCTTTAAACAAAGGATTTATCAACATAAATACGTATCAATTTATAAATATTTGAATCTTTTAATACTCTTAAACGTTGTTTCACATTGACATCTATCTACATATAATAGCGAAAGGATAGCTCATCCCTAAGTAATTCATAACTAACCATTATAATTGCTGCATACAGCATGAACCTACTTCATTTAAATTTATAGATTCATTAATTATCCTTCACATCAGCATTACTTTAAAAAATTGCTCACCGTTACCACTAAAGGCATACGTATGCAAAGAAATAATTCATACTCCCCCTCCCCCCCTCTGTAATTTAATGGCCCTCGGACACACCTTCAAGGTATAGGCTACCTACTGCAAAAATTCTAGGACTCTAGGACCATTCCCCTAGAAGTAGTTCAAAACGGTAGAAGTGGGTCCGGACGGACGGACGAACAAAACTCAAACAATAGCACATTTTTTTTTAATTCTTAAAAAAATGCGTAAAAAAACAAGAGGGATAGTGAATAGCGCGGCTCACAAATATTGCGACACTAATCAGCTAACTCGAATACTAAAATCGTAATTAATACTCAATAAGAACCAATAATTCAATTTACATTAACTAAACAAACGCAAAATTTTGATCGATAACGAATCATCCATACAAATCGATTATATATAAAGGCATAAACGTGACGTTAACTTCAAGAAAACTACTGTACGATATCTAAATTTCCATATTACAAATGATAATCTAATTAATTTAAAATATAAATAAACTAGTACGAACAAATCCTTCGTAATGACACAAGTAAAGTAAATAAAAATCGTAGATACTGGTTTTGGAATAGGTCTCGGTAACTTCAAAAACAATTTACAAAGCACAAGCAACTATACCGGGTGGTGCACGGTAAGTAGGAACCGAGGTAGGAACATAGGAATTTAACATGGGAAAATGAGTTTTATGCAATATACTGCGCTCCTGTACATTTTACAGAAAAAAAACTGTAGAGTTTAAAGTTGTTCAGAATTAAAAGGTGCATACAAAACTGTTTTTAGATGTTTTATTAAGCTTTTGGTATACCCGCAAATTTAAAAATAAATTTCAACTTTTCTGTTATTAGTAGCAATTCATAAAACAACAAAAGTCATAGCTACTAATAACAGAAGAACATTGGAAAAAACATGGCCGACATGGAGCATTATAGTCACAGTCTTTATACAGTCACTGTAAGAAAAGGTACACTCCGATAGCCTCTAGCGGCAAAACAAAGAACTAAAGAAATAACAACTCTTACCACAGAACTAACTTACATCTAAACTAAACGTATTTACAGGGCAAATGCATAGATGGCGTAAGAATATCGAATATAAATTTAGAATTTAAATAAAAAGTGTTACACACGTCCCGTGTTACACACACACTTTTGTTTGGCGAGCTACAAAAAATTTGTCAAATATAATTTTATATGCGATCTATCCGGCACGACGGCCGGTTTAACTTGAAATCGATGCAACCTTTGTTTTTTAAATGCAATGCCTATGTTTTTTAAGATACTTGAAAAGAGCACTCAATTTGCTGTATGACAACATAAAATATGCACATGGTTGATATACAAATAAAATGGAGAAATTCGTGATTCAATATTTAATTTATATTTATATAACTAATAAATTAATTTTTTTAAATTCTGTGACGTGTGTTTATGAACCCAGTAAATGTCGAGTCTCTTGTAAATTTGGGGAAACTGAGTGTTTATTTGTAAAACAAAAAACAATTAATAAATGTTTGTGAAAATGAAGCAACTAAATTGTCGCCTTTTGAAGTCATTCTCAGTCAAGACCGATAACCAATTTCGTGATTTCCACAGAGAATAATTTAGAATTAGGCACTGTTATATTACAGTATAAAAACAGAATATGAAAATAAATATGAAAGCTTTAAATTTACAAACGTACGTGCATGTGTTCGAATGAAGCAGTGGTACTCCGAAAAAATGCTTCATTAAATTTAAACGCGTAACATTAAATATAAAAATAAAATAATGTTATATTAAACTTCATAAACTAATCTCAATTAAAAAGTTAAATTTAAAACTAGTTATAAAATATTACGCGAACATTAAAATTATAATTTTCCGCATCCTGACTAACAAGAAAATTATGGAACGTAAAATACTAATTTATACGTCTACTGACGGATTTGAATTTCCATCACTTCCGCGGTACGTACGAACGTAAGGAATCTTATTATGGAATTTATTTGCTTGCCAATAACCCGACATTCCTTATATGGTTGGAAACTTTTGCTTCGAGCAAACATAAAATTTACGAGTTTTTCCTTAAGCACTAAAGCAACCAATGTTTGATTTTAGTTCAGCCGAGTCATGCTATACGTTTCCTCCGCACATTTGCGATCGTCGTTATATTCAGAAATGCTGAAATTTAAATAAGATTCCCTAATCATTTGTAATATTTTTCATAAGAACTAGTTTTAGATTTATAGTTTTCTTTTGTTGGAAATTGTACCATGAACGGTCCCTATTCAAGTTTTGTGAAAAGAGGGGCAAGGAATAAAGAATACTGTCATGTGAATGTGTATTATTTATGTAATGATACTGTTTAGTTTTTCTAATCTACTATTAAGTAGAATTCTATTACAATCAATAAGAGCATTATTGCAAGTATCGTTATCGTATCGACTTAAATCGTTATTTTTTTATTTGCGACATTTTCAATTAACTACATGTGAAATTAGATCACTCGCCAGTAAGCGGGGGACATTCTTTGTAATCCGAAGGCCCAATCTTCAAATGAGTATAACTTTTGATTGAAAAGTTATTTTAAAACAATTTTGTTCCTTAACTCATCAAGTATGTACACAACAAAATTTCGTGGAATTCTCTCCATTTTCGTTGTCCGGCCAAGACTTGCAGTGGAACTTTTTTTATTCGAATTTTCATAAACTAATTCCAGATTCGTCATTTTCATGTTCAAAAACCCCTAGATACCAAATTTCCCCAAGTAGGGGTGCGCCCTTTCGTGGTAGGAATTTTGAAAAAAAAAATTTCAAAATCGGATAGGGCATACCCGAAAACCTATTCAAAGAGGTGCCACCCATCTTTGTAACTCTTATGGTTGCTGAGAAAAAAATTAAAGAAGAAATCCAAATTTCACCACTTCTTTGGGGGTGGCTACCAAAAGAAACACGTCGGTTTATTTGGAAAAAGAGCTTGTCTCCTCTCTGCAAAGCACAGCGCCAATGCACCACTGATCTTTGAAGCTGTCCATTTGATTCATGCCTTTATGCCACGAGAAAATTAATAATATTTTGTTTTTTATGCCCTTTAGGTAGGAATAAGCATCTTGTAGAGGGAAAAAAGTGGGCATAATAATGTGTCATTTAAAAAATAAAAACGATTTTGCAAAATTTCATTTTTTGTTTCAGGATATCTTCAGTAGGCGGAATTTTTTTAGTTTCAAAGCGGCAAGTATCTTCAAAAAAAGTCGAAGTTTCAAAACGGCACTTTGTTAAGCATCAAAATATGCAACTTTGCCAAATTAAACAACCTACCTATCGCTTAAAGTTTCCGAGATCCCCATGGTGGCCCTCGAATTTGAATCAACCTGTATATCAAACGAGGTCCTGAGTATGGCTATAGCATGCGTAAAACCAAATTTTGAACCTGGTGTTATATGTGCTTATATTCCAAGTGCCTATATATGAAATTTCGTTTAAATGCTTTCATAAATAAGAAAGTTGGCACTGCGCATACGCAAAACAAACAAATTTTGAAACTGGTGTCCGATTTGCTTTTATTCCAAGTGCCTATGTATCAAATATTTAAATAGCGTGCAATTCGGATCATAAATGGTCGAGATACGAAAAGGACACTGTGAATGTTGAATCGATAATCAACTGTTTGTATAGCGTATTATATGGCTAGAGCTGTATTGAATTTCATGCAATTCGGTTCATAACTTACGGAAATGTCAAAAGAGCCGTCTTTATTTTTTAGCCTACAGTGCTAATTCACGAACTCCGATCTACAAATTTGATAAAGAATCCACTTACAAATTTCATCGTAATCGGTCTATTTATTTTCCAGATATCGTTCAAACTGGCAGACGGACGGATTCGTAATTACATATGCTTTTGGCTATTTTGTGTATTAAGAAACGCTTATCATTTCTATAATAAGGTTTTAAATATATTGTATTTTTGACCCTTTATTAGTACCTTCTTTATCCTGGAATTCATAGTTCCATGAATATCTCTTGCGTATGAAAATGGACCTAGGAGCTTAGGAGCTAACTTAGTAGTATAAAACTTATGCATCTGACAAGACAAAATTTATTTTGTAAACAGGTTGACCTATTCTATTATATATTGAACATCACGGCGTCTAAGATTGTATCGTGAAGACACCTTCCTTGAAGCTTTTGATAACAACTGATGCAGAGGTATTTTTTAAATCGACCAGCAAGACGTTTTGTCACGGTTCGTATTTGTCGACAGCATTGAACTGTTAGACTCCATTGCGACACCTCAGGGTCTGAACGACTTATGCATCCTGCGGTTCGGTTTGCGTCTCTTTCGCTGTTCATCTTCTTCGTCTGTGTTGTCTTCTCCTCAGGTTTGTTATTCGTCTGTGGTGTTCTCTTTCAGTTTTTATCAGACAATGCATGCCTCCTCGGTGTGTTAATGAAGGTGGCGTAGGAAGACATCCGTTCCACTGGAGCTGAAGATGGCAAGGGTGTGTTATGTATAATAAAGATTTTATTTAGGCTTATCCAACTCAATTTAAATTTTGGTGTGTGAGTTAGCAGCGTTTGACGTTTTTCGATGCGCAGTTTACTTTGAAATAATCTACGAATCGCTTCCAAAATCTTAACGCTTATCTGTCTCAGGAGCAGTATATTAGTAAATCATCAACATGAGCCCGGAAAAAACACGGATTCACAAAATCAACTTTAAACGCCTTTCGGCATTTTCTAAAACGACACTATTGTTGTTTAGATGTACTGATTCACGGTATATATTTTTGTGCTCTCCAGCAGGACACTAGTCACACTAGTCACTACTACTTAGGCGGTTCCCTCTGTGTCTGTATTATTCTTTTTTTGTAGGTGGAGGTGCACCGTATGCCGATTCTGGAAGGAGAAGGTCCAGAGTTGGGGCTCCCTACGACGGGTGTGCCCATCTATGGATTCGGCTGCTGTGTTTGTGCCTTTTGCAGGTAAGTATTAGTGTTTCTATCATATAACTAGCACTATGTTAAGCTCTAACCACAGGTTGATAGTGTGTGCAACGTTGCAATATTCCGCAGAAAATTGATTGCTTGTATGCAGTCGATCATGGACACATATCACCTTAATGTTAAATATGTCTCGCTGAAGCTTGTATTTGGGACAAGTACTACGGCATGCCTTTTGCGAATTACTAATGCCATTCCGCCGCAGGCTCTTTCAGGTGAGTAGAAGTCCCATCTTATTAGATTAAAGTATTTATATATTTACTATTAGGTTTGAGATGTGCTACCTGAAGCGAAACACAAATAGGTTTGTGCGCTTGGATTAGAAGTTTTACCTACTTCATTCAGATTGTGTAGTAATCTTCGACAATTCCACTGGATTGTTTTCAGTTTGAATTTGTTTATAGATAAATGTATAAATGATTAGAAATTAGAATAGACAAATAAATGAAATACAGTTAAATGGAACTATGTATGTAAATATCGCATATCACAGCTATACGTAGTATTATAACATAAAATACCTAGTTATTGTTGGTACAAGTGAGAAAAGACACTATTTACTCTCGAGCTCTTCATCTATAGCGAGAGCCATTGCTCAAGAATGATAAATATATTTGTTTCTGATTGCAAAAATGTAAACGTCACATTTTTAATAAAAAATAAAGCTATTAAGAAACAATTAAAATAAAAACAAAATACCAATATCCCATTGTATCCTGTCGTGTGGTCATCACGTTTAGTTACGGCTAGAGATTAAGAGATGGTCGTGTTTAGACATGCCAAGCTCTTACGTCTAGTCCCATGTCTCTCAAATATTCGACGTGATCACATTCATATGCTGTCTTGTGTCTCCTTTCTCTAGCGCATATCGCTCGCCATCAACACATAGGAAATGTAAGTAGCTCTCTATTGCTCTGTATAGACGCACAAGGTTTGCTCTTTGTTTAGGACCAGTAGTAGCGGTCGAGCACATTAGGCTCTGTTATCTATTGTTAGTGGTGCTTCTGATGCATTATTTTTGATAGATTAACATGATCTTCCTTCCACTATTGTTATGTATTCGCTGGACAAAGGTTGTAGACTTGCTAATAACTTTTATTCTAACGATTGACAAACTTTGACCAATTTACAAAAATACAGAATACAGAATCAACAACTTATCTCTATGACATCAGCGCACCCTTATACAATTATTATAAATAACTTGAATACATATCATTTCCCCCCTTCACAAAAAAAATTATAAATCTAATCTTACAGGTGGTTTACTAATCCTACCTGAGCGATTGTAAATCCAGCTCATCAGGAGTTGATTGAGGTGCAACCAAGGTAACGCTACTTAGTGTAGTTTTTTCAAATTCTCCCTCAGAAGGAGTCATATTCTCAGTTGCTACATTTGGTGGTGACAATTGTGCTGAACTACTCAAAACGTTTCTATCAAAAGCCGTCTCAAGTGGCAGAAAAGGTGTAACTTTAGACTGTAACGTACTTGTGCGAATGTTATCCGCATGAAACATTTTTACATTGCCATTAACCAATACTAAATGTGTACAAAAACTTAAATTTTTTAAAATTTTACCTTTCTCCCATACTTGAGAATGTTTGTTTCTAACTAAAACACTTTCATTAACATTATACAGCTTACGTTCTAAATTAGAAATAGGCTTTGCACACTGATTACCCGGTCGTAATAAATCAAATCTTGTTCGTGGTTTTGACTTAAAAATTATTTGTGACGGCGATAATCCTGTTGATGTGCTTGGTGTATTTCTGTATTCAAATAAAAAATTTGCTAATTTACTCTGAACTAATGGTTTGGAAATCATCGACCTATCCTTAGAAAACAAACTCTTTTCTAGACTTTTTTTTACTGTCTGCACCCCCCTTTCAGCACAGCCATTGCTTTGCGGATGATACGGTGGAGATTTTAAACAGTTGATTCCATTTGCATGACAAAAAGATATAAACTCACTAGAAGTGAATGGAGGACCATTATCTGATACAAGTGATACTGGAAGTCCAAAAACACTGAACATTTCTTTTAACTTTAATATAGTTTCTTTTGCTGAAGTACCTTCATCCATCAGCTTTACTTCAATCCATTTAGATTTTGAATCTACCAAAATTAGAAAAGTATAACCAAATTTATAAAAGAAATCTATATGAACTCTTTGAAAATCATTAATCGATGGAGACCAGGAAACAAATGATGATTTGTTGCACTTCTGATTAATTTGACAACTCTCACATTTACTGATAAACTGTTCCAAATCCTCATTAATGCATGGCCACCAACAATATGATCTTAATAACATTTTAGACCTAACCACTCCAATATGTTCTTTATGGAATAAATTAATTGGTTTTTCTAATCCATTAATTCTATGACTGAGGACTGCGCCTACACCATAAGCACTAGCGTCACACGTTAAATATAAAGGATGAGAAGGATTATAATGCGTCAACACTTTATCCGATGTAATCAATTCTTTGCTTCGTTCAAAAGCTACATCACAGTTTTTATCCCAATTAAAATCGACATCTTTTTTACATAATTCATAAAGACATTTTAACACTGTGGACAACATAGGGCAAAATTTACCATAATAATTGATCAAACCTAAATATGCCTTAAGTTGTGTAACATTTTGAGGTACTGGACACTCCTTTATACATTTTACTTTATCCGGTAAAGGATGTATTCCAACTTCATCAATACGATGACCTAAAAAATCGACTTGCTTTTTAAATAACTGGCATTTTTTTTCATTTGCTTTTACATTATATTCTTGTAAACGACTTAAAACTTTTATAACATTTTCATAACAAGACTGTAAAGAATCACCAAACACAAGAATATCATCTAGGTAGTTTCTGCATGGCAAACCTGACAAAATAGTAGGCATGGCAGCAGAAAATATAGCCGGAGCAGAACTAATACCATATGTTAACCGTTTAAACCTAAAGAGTCCTTTATGCGTATTAATGGTAAGTAATGGACTCGACTGTGGATCTACTTCTAACTGTTGATAAGCTCCCTTTAGATCAATGATACTAAAATAACGGCTACCCCCTAACGAGGCAAAAATATCTTCAGGGGTTGGTAACCTACAATGATCACAATTTATTACACGATTTACAGTTTTCTTAAAGTCCACGCAAATTCTTATTTCCCCTTTTTCCTTTTTAGGGACAATAACAATGGGACTGGCCCACTGACTATACTTAACTTCTTCAAGTACACCGGATTCGACCATTTTTCATAACTCTTTTTCAACTTTTTTTTCTAACAAAATTGGTACATCGTACGCACGATGAAAAACTGGGATACTTCCTTCTTTAAGTTGAAAACTCGCTTGAAAACCTTTTATAATTGATCCTGGAGAATAATTAAAAACTACCTTAAACTTGTTTTTAACCGCAGCTATACACCGACCAACATCAATTGACTCTGACTTTTCATCACTGTTCAAGCAAAATAAATCATTAATTTTTGACGTAATACCCAAGAAATGATTTCTCCAATCAGGTAACAGTACATTCAGCCAATTACTGCCTAATAAAGGGGTAAAATAAGATTCTGACTCTACAATTACGAGTGCTAATAAACCTTGACCATTATTTGACTTAACAAGTACATCGACTATATTAACTTTTTGACGAGTAACTACTTTCAAACTAAAATTAACACTAAATAACTTTTTATGTGCTAACAATTGTTTAAAAAATGATATATGTGCTACTGACCTAGACGCTCCAGTGTCAATCTCAAAATTGACTATATTTCCCTCAACATTTATAGGTATCTTAAAAGCTTTTTGGTTATCACTCACCACACCAATATAACTTAGTTCAAATTCATCTTCTTCTACCTCCGATGCTGTGTCTTCTACCACGTTGATTTTTGACTTCTTGCATACCCTGCTAGTATGTCCTTTAGTTCTGCATGTAAAACAATCCCAATTCCGGGCTGGACATGTGTCAGGATTGTGCCAACGAGCACAACGGTAGCAACTTTTACTTGACTGCTGACTAAACTGACTACGACTATTCGACAAACTGCTTTGATTCGACTGACTTAACTTTCCTCCTTGCGACTGACTATTTTGACTTCTTGACTTGTTTGACATATACGGACCCTGTTTCTGAGACTGGCTTTTACTTAATTTGTTGACTGACTCATTTGATTGCTGATCACTCATCGTCTTCGCCTGCTGATCTGCTAATTCACACCCTATAGCTATCTTACAGGCATCTGTGAAACTTAAATCCTGCTTAGACAAAAGCCTTTTCTGGATATTATCATTAGAAAGACCACAAACCAAACGATCCCTTAATGCACTTTCTAAAAATGCTCCAAAATTGCATGTTGATGCAAGCTTCTTAATTTCCACGATGTAGTCAGAAACAAATTGACCTGGTTTCTGTACACACTTGTGGAAAATGAATCTTTCGCCAATCTCTGAAACTGCCGGATTGTAGTAGCCTTCGATAGACATTTTTAATTCTTCAAATGATAATTGACTAGGAGTCCTCGGTGAAACTAAGTTTCTTAATATGTTGTAGATTTCAGGACCTGCAAGGGTTATAAAAAGCGAAACTTTCATCTTGTCTTCGTTAACAACATTGACGGTAAACAAGTGTTCCATTCTATCCATGTACCCTTTAAACTCCTGTGCGTTTCCACCTTTAAATTGTTCTATGGATCCAATTAACGCCATGATTTAAATTATAAATAATTTGAATACATATCAACTATCAAGTAGCTAAAGTCATACATAAAAAATTATCTCTTAATCATAAGCTCATAACAGCTAACACGCATGATACTACAACTTAACATAGTATCATGGCTAACACGCGCTATTACAAATACACTCCATAGATAATACTTGGAAATCACACACTTACATTATATTGAGATAGGACACTATCCATAATAATAGAGACCAGACATTGTCATTCCCAACACGTACAACTTGAATAAACCCATTCATTATAACTTACGATGTGTACCCTATTTTCAGTGTTCAGAATAAAACTGTTTTTAGGTTAAGGTAGAAATATGTGAGAAAGAAGTTGCTTTTTGTATTATAGGCAAGGTCACTATCCGACCAGTCCCTAATATGGCGCGGATGCGTCGGGGAAATTCGGGTGAAAACCTTCAGTCTACCTTTTTGGAAATTATTTTTGTAGGGGATGGCAATTTTAGTTGGTAGGTATATCTTGACTAAACGCAGTTCCATCTTAGAAATTAATGCTTCGATTTTGAGGGCGTAATTATTAATTAATGATAATTTTAGACAAACAAAAATTACTGAGATTTGGAAAGTAGTTTAAAAACTGATTATCTGCTGCTGTTTAGGTAGACATGCCGTTCGTTTCAAAGACTGATGCATTCGTGATGATAAGCTTTAACAGTTTGGGATTCATAGGAGCGTTTTATGATGCCATTATACACACTTGGTCAGTTCTACCGTACTTTATAGACAATTTTATCGCACAACAGGTTCATAGACAGTTTTAATGTGTCTCGGTACAGACCGCCAATACTATAATAGTCGGTAGCGTACAAATTTGCATTATGTTGCCTACGGTCAATCGTTGAATCGCTTTCAGCAACTGCTCTGATTCATCGAAACCTACTTGCTAGTCCGTCTAGTATGAGCTTTAAGACTGAATAATGCGTGACTCATAAAGGCGAGATGCAAATGACACACAGGATAAACATAAAAATAGAACATAAAGCAAGGCGGTGCAACTACACAACCACAACCGTCACTTCGTAGTCAAAATAATTTGCATATAGATATTATTTCTGCACTCATTTGCATATTATAATAAAAAAAAGGTCAATAAATTAGGAAAGTATAATTTATTTAAGCAAATTTTATTTCACATATCTATACCATTACTTTTCTTCCTCATTTTGGTCGGCATATCGGTTACTAAAGCCCTGCACGGATTTATTGCAATACTTTTAGTTCGCTTCGTAAAATCGCTTATTTATTTCGTCGGCGATTACAGAACTTCAATTTTATAGCACTTTTACTACTTTTTCTAATACGCGACGTTAGTTAAATCGATATCATCTAATAGATGATTTACAGAGGCCATGCAGGGATTACAACGGAATATTAACCTTTCCAAACGTAGGTACGAAACTGCGCGCTTAATAAGACTACGTAGATAATTGTGCCAATGGATATTATTTAGGAAAACGGTCGCTACTCTGGTTTATTGCAATAAATGGCGACACGAGACCATAAATTAGATTTATTTTATCCAATACTATTATTACTACTGACAATTAACATTCTCTATTTGTAAAATTTGCAACGAAATACACTATATTAGCATTAGCATTTAATGAACGGTATTTTTTTTTAACTTTAAGTAATATTTTTAAGGTTTGTGTTTAGGCACAGATTGCATTTACTACGTAGCCTAGATTCAGAGTTCAGACATTCCAAACCTTCAGGCTGGTTTTTACTTTAGAGTTTCGTCGACTAGCCATCAGTATTTGAAAAATGCTAACAAAGAATTACCGGCCCGCTAAAGGAGCTATTCACACGCGGATATGTACGGCGGATTTGTATGACGGACAGATCCGCGTTGAGTCCATAATTTTTCAGTAGAAGTGAGGCACCTTGTCTCCCTCGATCCCTTAAAAGAATTTAATTGGTTGGCGCTAAAAGATTGGGCGTGGTCAGCGGCAGTCAGCGGACCGCAGCGGCTAAGTTTGTCACGCAGCAAATCCGCTGTACGGTTGTGCTAATAACCACCTTTTTGTCAGCAGCTGTGTGCAATTTACTCGGCGGGAATTTCTGATGCTTACTTATGATTTGTCGCTGTTGTCCGCTGACTGTCGCTGACCGCGCCCATTGTATGTTTTGCACGTCGCTGGCCAATCGCACGTACGTCTTGTCTATTGCCATAGTTGTACCTTTTTTAAAATTATATTTTTGTTTTTTTCAATTAGGTAAATAATTATGCAATAAATTATTATTATTGTTATTATTGACCGTTTCGCTGCCTCAATACAACGCCCATATTAAATGCGAGTACACATCTGAACACCAACGCGCATGAGGCAAGCCGATGCCGCACGAGCCGCGCCGAACAGCCTCATTCGGTGCGGTGTGATGCCTCAACCCGATCCAAATCTTGTGGCTCGCTGCGCACATGCCATAGATGGTATGGCGCAATGCCTCGGTGTTGCTCACATGTCGTTTCATCATTACGGAAAATTAGGATAAGAAATGTGTGCTAGGGGCCAATATTCGAAACGCGTGCTCTCAGTCGACAAAAGGTTTGACCCGTGACGGCCAAAACAATATTTTAGCGCCAACCAATCAAATTCGTTTATTTAGAGCCCAATATGTGGTACGTTCTGCCTAAATACCTCCCGGACTGGGGCATGATCTTGGGATATTCCCCGGTTACGTCACTGTTCTGGGTATTCCCAAGGTCGTGGCCGTGGGATTCCCCAGGTCATTCTCCCGGAATGTCTCAACGTTATGGATCTGTGTGGAACTTGGGCTTTGGTCCAAGGCCATGGTCTTCGATGCTGGGTCAAGGTCATCACCTTGGGTGTTGAACTTTGTCTCAAAATCGAGGCCTTCTGAGGTGAGTGCGTACAAAGTAAAACCGAAGCGTGTCATATGCCAATAAGGTACGTGATGACTGATTAGAGAAAGGGTTTTCCCAAGCTTCCAGAAAACTGGCGAATAGGACGATCGGACAACGGATTGATGATAAATGCGATATTCTTTGAATATACTGCTAATCCATTATTTTCATTATACAGGGTGGTGACTTGCGTAACGCATCATAGGGATTTCAATGTAAAATTCATATCATGCGATTATTGGCTCCCCAAATTATTTTACAGCAAAGATGTATTAAAGCTTTATGTAGAAAAAAATTTTTTACGCTAATCAACCGTATTAGTTTTCAATCTTTTTCATATAAAGACGGAAAATTGGAAAAATAAAACCCGCATCTTTTTTAATAATCTGCGATGCCATATGGAATTTTCTAAAACAAAAAGATATCCAGTTAGCAATTAGAAGCACTTCGAAATGGATTTTATGATCGACTTGATTACTGTCTTGCAGTTAATGGTGACTTATTCGAACATTTATTGTAAATTGTTATATTAGAAAACCGTTTTTAGTAATTTGGTCTTTCTTTATGTTGAATTCGTTGTTCTAAATATATCTTTTGATAGAATTTGATTTGTTTTATAGCAGACATTCCATGGCATCACAGATTATTGAAAAAGATGGCGGTTTTATTTTTCCAATTTTCCGTCTTTATTCTGCAAAAAATTGAAATCTAATACGGTTGATTGACGTAAAAAATTTTTTTCTACAAAAAACCTTAATAAATTTTTGCTCCAAAATAATTTGGGGAGCCAATAATCGCATGTTATGAATTTTACATTGAAATCCCTATGATGCGTTACGCAAGTCACCACCCTGTATACTGTTCTTGTTTTGGTTCTTAGGTATAGATGGACATAAGTATTCTGATCCTAATAACATGTGGCGGATAGGACGCCCACCGGCCCACACGTACACACCTGAATGAACGTAAAGTGACTCGTGTTGCGGTGTGGGTAGTGACGATTATGAGTGGCTTGTAGGAGTTAAAACCCAGACTGGTAGTCACGAAGGCGTCGCGTTGTAAAACCTCCCAAGTCACGGTGTTAGGGACAGTGCCGAGAACTGCGTGACATTGGTGTACAGCGTCGATGACGGTGCCGTTCGGATACGGGGCGACCTTCGAGTGATCGCTCCTTTCCTTCAGGAAGAGGCTGGCAGTCAAGCCCTGGACAAGCGGGTCTGTCCAGGTGAGACCGCATTTCCCCACTACTCGTGGGAATAATAAGGACAATTTCAACCCAAACAAACCTTTTCCAGCCTCCTTGTCAGAGGAGACAAATAAGCCGGGGTCTTAAAGGGACTCCTCGAAAGACAGGATAGCTCTGATGCACCGTGGGCCACCAAGAATAGTACTGGTACTGGCGCACAGAAGTCGATTGCCAGGAAGCTCGATTAAAAAATCTCTGGTTAAGCGAGTCATCTGCCAAAGCCTAAGGCCGTGACTGTGAACCACTGGCTGAGGAGAGCAACCCGACGTCAGGGACCAAGTAGCCCAGTTCGAAAGGCAGCGCTCCAGGTTCTGGTTTAGGGCAGCCGGAGAAGCCCAGAGGTTCTGGGGCACCCAAAGGTGTGGATTCATCACGAACCTATGGGCGAGTCGCTGAGGCTGGGCTCAAGGTGACCATTGTTCCGGTGTGACGTGTTCATCACTCAGTCTAAGTGTATCATGGCTGCATTGAAGCTGCAATTGTTGACGAGTTGGAGGGTGAGGGAGGCTTCCGCCGCCTGGAATCCGTAGGGCGTCATTGTAGACGAATGCGAGGACTCGTGGACCTTGGACTTAGTTGGAGAGAACCGTCCCTTTAATTAGGCCCTGGGATGGCGCGTTGGGATGACAGTTCAGAGGCACGTCCATAGGCTAGCTAAGGTGATGGGTCTATACAGGCGCCCGGATGAGTAAAATTCTGGTTTCAGGACAGAGCATATGGAGGACGTTCTTCCATAGGGAGAGTCTGGGCATCCTATCGAGCGCTCTAGAGCCAGAACTTCCAGGCGTACGCGGGGGGCTCGCACGTTACGAATCGAGTGCTCCAGTTGCACCAGGAAAGGGGGAGAGCTTAACCCCTCGCTATTGACACATATATAAATTGTATAAACTTTATCGACCGGTATTATAAAGCATACTTAACTATATTGCCAGGTTAACAATGTTGTTAAGGCATGCGGTTGAATGTTTTTGCAAAGATGTTATTCTTTGAAAAAACCTCCAATCACATGGGTTATGGGTTATAATACCGGCCGTATGTATTTCATAGGTAACACCAATATACTATACGTACTTATGTATACAGTGACCTTATACGAGACAGTAGCGACAATAAAGTGTCTAATTAGCTTCCTAGCATGTGCTAGGTAGCTATTGCGATAGCCGTTTTTTGAACATTTCAAAATTTCATCAAATGTCGACGTTTTAGACCATTTAAGCAACTTTTAAAGAATACCGGGTGTCAAATTCTTGACAGAATAGCTTCCTAGCTGAAACCAAAAATTGCCAACATATGTACGCACTTACAGACGGGAAAAATTTATTCTTTAAAAGTTACTTAAAATGGTCTAAAACGTCGACATTTGATGAAATTTTGAAATGTTCAAAAAACGGCTATCGCAATAGCTACCTAGCACAGGCTAGGAAGCTAATGTTCCACAAATAAGAAAATTGCATTTCTGCGCATGCGCAACACGATTTTTGCGCATGAATTTTGTTTGCTTTTATTAAAGGGACTTACCATAGAAATTTCGTTTAAATTGCTTCAGAAACAAGATCGTTGCGTTTTGCACATATGCAAGTTGCAACACAATTTTTTGACTTTGACAATTTTTTTCTCCGTTTTTTGATAATATAACCCGGCCCAATTTTTTGTACACAGGAAAATAAAGTCTTCCAAATAATAGAATAAAAATTTTAGGTTGCTATTTGAAAAAAAAAGTTCGATGCCGTTACGGCGCTCCAAAATTTCTTTTCAAAAATCCGGCCCGTTATTTTTCTGTTCGGTATGCCTAAAACAAAATTTCAACAAAATCCGTCGAGCCGTTTTCTCAGAAAATTGCCAACAAACGTACGTACGTACGTACATACAGACGGAAAAAAATTTTATTCTTTCAAAGTTGCTTAAAATGGTCTAAAACGTCGACATTTGATGAAATTTTGAAATGTTCAAAAAACGGCTATCGCAATAGCTACGTAGCACATGCTAGGATGCTAAAAATTTTTTTCCGTCTGTATGTATGTACGTACGTACGTACGTTTGTTGGCAATTTTCTGAGAAAACGGCTCGACGGATTTTGTTGAAATTTTGTATATATGTTTTAGGCATACCGAACAGAAAAATAACGGGCCGGATTTTTGAAAAAAAATTTTGGAGCGCCGTAACGGCATCGAACTTTTTTTTTTCAAATAGCAACCTAAAATTTTTATTTTATTATTTGGAAGACCTTATTTTCCTGTGTACAACCTACAAAAAATTGGGCCGGGTTATATTATTAAAAAACGGAGAAAAAAATTGTCAAAGTCAAAAAATTGTGTTTCATCAAATGTTGACGTTTTAGATCATTTTAAGCAACTTTTAAAGAATAAATTTTTCCCGTCTGTAAGTGCGTACATATGTTGGCACCTGGTTTTTGATTGGTTGTCGAGTTTGGCAGCCATGTTGCAAGTTTCTGCTACATGCCTGTAATATACGTCATACGTGTATTGTGTGTTGCCTACTTCCAATTTGAATTTCTGATGCAAGATGACGGCTCGGTAGAGCTTTCAGCTCCTACTGTCGCCACTGTCTCGTATAAAAGTCACTGTATTTAGGTAATTTAGGTATACAGTGACTTTATAGAGAAAGTGGCGACAATAGTCTGTAATTTTTGATTGGTTGTTACTTGGTGAGATCGGCGGCCATGTTGCATCGAGTATATATAATATTGTATTGTAGCGTATGCAACACATGGAAATTGCGTTTTGTGTGTTGCCTACTTGTAATATGAATTTTCGATGCAACATGATGACTGGGCTCCTACTGTTTATTATTATTATAAGTCTCGCCAGGAAAGAATGCCGGTCACATTACACCTGATGCGTCTATAATCGTATGGTTTACTCATCGACATATAATAAATGGACTGCGCGTGTCAATGATAACCGCGGATACTGCAGGTGAGAGAGAAGGGAAAACTAAGAGGGCAAGCTGAATCTGTTGAGAGAACCAATGAGATGCGTAATTGTAAGAGACAGCTTGCCCTCTTAGTTTTCCCTTCTCTCTCACCTGCAGTATCCGTGCTTAGCATTGGCACACGCAGTCCATTTATTATATGTCGAGGGGTTTACTATGAAAAACATACGATGGTAGACCGGTATCAAGTGTTCTGTGACTGGCATTCTTTCCTGGCGAGACTAATATTTATTATTTAGGTAGTATCAAAGATAATTTGATAGTATACTTAAAAGCACCAATATAAACATGTTCAATAAAATTATGCTTATGGATTTATTCGTAAAAGGCCGCTGCAAAAAATGTAAAGCGTGAGGAGCCGTTTACACACACATACAGTATCGGTGACTACATTTCGGTCCATTTCGTGAGCGGTTTTTGTGTATGTTGCGACCGTAACCGGACATTACTCAAACAAAAACAGAACTAAGTGTGTGAAGGTGTTGCTCTTTGTCATCATAGTGGGAATGCACACCACAGTTACATTTTGCGTGCGGCAACGCGTCGCGGAGTTGCAGGCAGCACTTGTGAGAATCGGCCTCTTTTTTGCAGCGACATCTAATATATAAATCCATCAGCGTATTTGTACTGAACATGTTTATTCTGCTGCCCAATAGAGGGCGCTCTTAAATTTACCTAAACGGTATTTTATTCTCGACATATAGATGGCCTGCGCGTGCCAATGCTGATGTATTTATATATCTATGAATGCTAAGCGCGGATACATGACATGAGAGAGAAGGGAAAACTCGTTTCTCTTGGTCCCAATTAAATTAAATTGAATGAAGCAATAAGATGCCAGATGCGTAATGGTAATGGGAGTTTGCATCTTAGTTTTCCCTTCTCAATCCCGCTTGCAGTCCATCGCTATATGGCGGTGTACCCACGAAATGCAAAATGTTAGCAATCTGTGCTATTGACCTTGACGGGGGATAAAGCTTACTAAAGATTAGTCAAGATGTCGAGGAGCTTCTGGTTTCGGTCGTGTAGCGGTTCTTGGCTCCTAACAAGGGGTCAGAACCGTTGCCACTACCAGGGAAAGGGAGAACCTATATACTACATTATTTGATAGACGAGGTAAAGGTAACCTTGTTGCAGAGCAATTTGCATCACAGTAGAAGAGCGACCTGTTTAATAGGCAGTCAACTTGCAGTAAAGCAGACAGGCGCATACCTGATACAAGAACCTTTTATTATAAGAGACAGTCCACTGTACCCTAGGACTTGCATTTATGTCGATAGATGAATTGAGTATGTATGCTGATTACTGTTTCAGGGAACAACCAGAGTCGCCATTCAAAGAATCCAGCCGCCATGGAATTGGACAAAGAATCTTTTTTAAATTAAAAAAATTTAAATAAAAATTAATAATAAAAATGTGTTTTGTTATATCTTGCACGTTCAGCCCATTTAAGTGTGCGGGAGCAGACGGGATAATCCCAGCTCTTCTGCGGAAGGGTCTGGAACTGCTGCTCTTGCATTCGTTGTAGCTCTTTAGAGCCTCCTTGGCTTTGGGCTATACTCCTGAAAGCTGGAGAAAGGTAAAAGTATAACTCGCCGAGAAAGATTGCTGGTCACTGGTCACAGCACACCTTGTGTCAATTTACAATCTATGTTTTTTTAAGATGCGAGCGACTTCCGGAATAGGATCGTGCCAATGTTGAACGAAAAGACTTTTCAGTCAACATTGGCACGATCCTATCCCGGAAGTTGCTCACATCTTTAGAAAAACGCAGATTGTAGACCAGGATCAGGTCTTCTGTGACCGGCAATCTTTCCTGGCGAGAGGTTTAAAAGTTATATACCTATTTAAGCCCGGTTGTGCCAAAAATAATCACAGGCCCATAAGCCTATCATCGTTTCTTCTACAAATAGTAAAGAAGCTGGTGGATGTATACATAAGGAATGAGATACTAGTCCTTAAACCACTACACCCATTCCAGCATGCTTGCAGGGCTCTTCACAGCCTCGTGTGCAGGTTGGAGGGGGTAGCCCTGGGAGCATTTCTAGATATTGAAGCTGCATTCAACAACATTTGATTCCATTGGCGAGGCTTTGGTATTGATGAGTCATTACATCCTCAATCAGGGCAACAGAGATCAGCTCCTCAGTCACCCGATGATGTTCGCAGAGTGGAGTGTTGTCTCCACTGGTGTGGCGGCTAGTGCTCTACGGTCTTCTCCACACTCTTAATGAATATGGAGCGTGCACAGGCATACGCGGATAGATTGTCATAACTGGAAAATTCACTGTATAGATAGGACTCTTGGACAGGTGGTGCAGAATAGCCATGGCGTTTCCGTTAACCCAGACAAGACATAGGTTGTTCCACTGACGAAAAGAAGAAGGCGGGTCTGGATGGGCCCACTCTTCGAGGATGCCAACTGAGTCTCACCAGGTAAGTGAAATACTTGAGAAACATCATGCTAAATAGACTTTGCCTGTCTGAGGGTCACTGGAGCAATGAAAACCATGCTAACTTTGACCATGGGCGCACTTCTGTGACCAGAGGGCAAATTTACACTTAGCTGTGGAGGCTCCCCCTGAATATAGTTGCTCACATTCCAGAAATATACTTTAGAATGCAGACAATATCAAAGGGTTGCGATCAAACTCGCCTCAAAATGATGGGAGGAACTTCCACTTATTTGGCAATCCCACAAATAGCAGTCGGCAACGCAACCACTGCACCACCGGCTTAGGTATGTATACTTTTCAAAAATAGATGGCTATGGGCAACCAACAATACTTGTGAGAAAAGTGAGTTGTTTTTAAAATTCTTGCGGCCTTCAAGAGTTTAGTAATTAAAAATCGGGAGAGTTGCTAGCCTACACCCATCTATTCCATGCAATGATATAGTTATACATAGCCCCTATGTATACCTTATAGAAAAATTCCCTATATGTTTATCGTCATATCATGTGACATTTCTATGACGTGACGCTCCTGTGCTTATAATATAGCAAATTGTATCCTATTGGTTCTCAAATCCTAGAAAAATACCAACCTTAAATAAAAAGCTACAAATCACAACATTGCCCATTACAAACCTCACGAGAAAAATTAAGTTTATTTTATTGCCATAAAAATATAGTTACTATTTTAACATCTTAAAAATCCTGGTTAGAAAATTATTTCTTTTTCCGTTTTGAATTATTCATATTCACTGGTGGTGGTAAGGGTAATTTCAAAATAGCAGTCCCTTTGCTTACTTCAAACGCGAGAGCTCGAGATACGTCTTGTATCCTTTTCAGGCTTATTTTAAGCTCCTTTGCGATTTCTTCCAAGTTTAATTCATATCTGCACACCATCATAGCAAGTATCAGTATCGAGCATAGACATTTATCACGCATTGAATTAGGTCGTAATCTGTAAACAAAACCAATTATAATTATCATATGCTATTTATGAAATTTAGGGAATACATTAAAACAAATGGTCACAAGTTACCATTAAAACTTTGTGATATGTAAAGAATGGTGAAATAATACAAAATATGAAAGCTCTCAACATTTAATGTGAACTTTTGGTACTGTGGACACCCTTTATGCCAAGAAACTAAAATCTATTTACCGAACGGAAATAGTTAATTGCTCCCCGATAATTAGGACCACATTTAAGTGCAACTTTTTTATTGTTGGTTGATTTGAGGAGCTAAGTAAAACCAAATACATCTTTGTTGACCTTTTAGACCTTTAACGATGTTTTCCGTTACTTGATATTGTTCTGTATATATTTTGTTTCCACACCACACATATCACACTGTATGAAGACGTACATTCCATTACAACTTTGAACGGAACAGCTTACTACACTTTGACTATTGACCCAGATTACGACACAATTTTTAGAGACAGATATTGCAAAAGAATGTTTTTCGGAACTTAGTTTAATAAAAGTGTAAGTTAATAAAATTAGACAATAACTTTTAGGTTAGCTGTTCTCACCATTTCCATTCACATTGTTGTTTCTTATTGGTTTTTATGTCTTGATTCTTTAATTTTAACTAGTTTTTCTTCCTCTCTAGTTTTATATTTAATGTTTCTTTCTCTTCTCAATATTTTTTTCCATGGTTTTTATTTGTGTATTTCTTTGTTGTTTTTCATGTTTTTTAATGTTATAGAGAACAATGTTGTCTGTCTGTCGTTTTTCTGCATTTCTTGCTAGATTTCTTCTCTTATGCCAATTTGGATTTGTTTCTTTTTTGACATTTCTAAGTTTTGTTCTCGTATTGTGGTACGCAGTGAGTTTTGTCAAATATTATTTTGTGGTCCTCTATTTCTCTCTTCTCTTTTTTATTGCTTCACCTTGGTGAGTTACCTCCGATATACTTTGTCCTTGTCGCTGTAATGGGGCTTGTGTGTCCTTATGATGCAGTAGACTGAAGCAGCAGTAGCGTCACCACTGACAGGGTTGCCGATGTTGGATGGAAAATCGACTGTACAGGGTGAGTAGTACCTTGGCAAATTCTTCCTCCGAGTCCCTAGGTCTCCGCTTAATCGTTTATTCAAACTGTACAGGGTGGTTCAAATTCGTGGCTCATCATTGTGATCTCTGTAACGGTGAGAGATACAGTGTAGATTAAATGGAGGCATAGTTGCCCCTTTTAATGACTAAAAACACACATTTGAAATTCTTGAAAATAACTAAGATATCATCGAAAAACTAAAAATGTCAAATTTCATTTTCCCTAACTTAAACGGTCGGAAATGGACGGTTCCCGTTAGCACCTTCTATGGGCACTTTTTTCGGAGTCTGAATCTGTTATCAAAATTTCTGTAACACACTGGATGTAGGAACTACAGAGGCTACTACTTTTTTATTTCTTATGGGCGCCACGTTGAATTTTGACGGAATGAGATAAGAGGACAAAAAAGAAATTCACTTGAATGCATCCCCATTATAGCCTTGTTGATTCAGCAAAATCTAGTTACTCGTGGATGTTTTGTGAAAAACTACTGTAAAACATTTGATTTTGAACTCTTTCTTGTAAATTGATAACAGATTCAAACTTTCTAAAAAAAGTGCATGTAGTAAGTGCCAACGAGAACCGCCCATTTCCGACCGTTTAAGCTAGGAAAAATGAAAGCGAAAGTTTTTTGATATCTCAATTATTTTCAAAGTATTTTCCAAAATTTCAAATGCGTTTTTTAGTCACAAAAAAGGGCAACTATGCCCCCATTTGATTGAGACTGTATCTTTCACTGTTACTGTACATGGAATTAATTAAAAATTTATTATTATTAATGAATTTTTGTTCTAGCAGTACAACTATACAAATCCGATGGAATACAACAGATTCTTTCGATTCCCCCGAACTTCCACCAGAAATATTATCCTTGACTTCCCAAGAGAATATTTAAACAATTCTTTTCTGCGATGCAAATTCCCACTACACCACTTTAGGAAGCACCAACTGCAACCAAAGAGGTGAGTTCCTTCTTGATTTTACTCTTAGCAACAACTTCGTTATTGTCAATGAGGGTAGCCACTTTTCAAAATGAAATAAGGAAGTAATGCAATTGCAGTAACAACTCTGAATACAAGGCGGAGGATCAAACACTAGCGTGTTTTTTATGAACTTTCAGCAATCGATCACAACTACAGTTGATTTAAACTCACGCGAGAAGTGAACAGTGAACGACAGTAATGAAAGGGTAACATATTAAAAAAATGCATCTCCAAAAATGACCGCTAAGTGTGGTGTCACACTGTGGGTTTTACCGCTCCCGCTAAAACGGATGCGGTTTGACGGGATGAAAATGTCACACGTTATTAAATGGTACCAGTCACATATATGCGGTTTCGCGGCACCAACAGGATGCATCCGCATCTTAGTGTGGTGTCACACAATGCGTTTTTATCGCTCCTGCTAAAATGGATGCGATTTGACAGCATATGACGCGGTTGCATCCTGGTGCGGCGAAACCGCATATATGTGACTGGTACCATTTAATAACGTGTGATATTATCATCCCGTCAAACCGAATTCGTTTTAGCGGAAGCGATAAACACGCATAGTGTGACACCACACTAAGGTTGTAAGTTCCACTTTAGCTGAACCAATTGAGGAAAAAATTACCATGTGAAACTTTTTCCAACGTCGATTACGCTAATAAAGCGTCAGCTGATGCGCACAGCGCCTAAATCTGAGTGCGCGCTACGGAATAAATTTAAATGAGCCAATGTGCATCCAGTTACCTTTCGATCAATTCAATTTCAATGAAAATTAATTGTTATAATTTATAATATGTTGATCGAAATGTAACTGGACGCCCATTGGCTGATTTAAATTTTTCGCATAGCGGGCACTTTTGAAGTCAATTAAAGAATCACCATTATTAATTAAAAACCTGTGTTTTCTAAACTAAAATTACTGTACCTTCATATTATAATTCCATAAAACTCCTCAATATTAAAACTATTGTTATTTCATAACATTTTTTCCCGTTCCCGTGGTAAGTTCGGGAAATACATTCGGAGTACACCTTTACCCCTTCACAGGAACCTACGTACTAAATGTCAAGTCTTTATTTGCCGCAGTTTCTACAGTACGGTGTAAAATTCCGTTTTCCCCGTTTCCGTTCCCGTGGGAATTTCGGCAAGTATTTTACTAAACCAGAAATCTGCGCGAGCATATGTCCAACCATTCCCCAAAGTTTCATTGCAATCAGATGAACGGTTTAGGAAGGCATAGGAGACATACAGACAAATATTCATTTTTATAGACTACAAACCTCGCTACAAACTGTATAAAAATAGCAGATCCTGCGGACCTGTCTGGCATGCTAAAACAATATTGTACTATAAAACTGAGAGAAAAAAAAAGAAAAGAACGTGAATTTTGAGACAAATTAATTTTGGGCCCTTTGTTTTATTTCAAAAAGATATGTTGGATACAGTAGATTTTTTCGTATCTATGTAAGTAGTGCATAAAAATATAGTTTCTGCATATATATCAAAGATCAAAAATCGCCTCAGACCCCAAAATTCCGAACCTCTTACCACCATTAGTGATGTCATCAAACGAAAGATCAAAAAAACTATGCATAGGCATAGATAGACTAACTTCGTAAAGGACCATATTTTTAGTAAAAATGCTTAAAATCAGTTTCTTGATTCCTACTTAGGTAGATGACATCATTACTGGGGTTGCGGAGCCCAAAACTTTTGGGGTCTGGGGCTTTTTTTGACATATACAGTATCCAAATCCAAAAGTTCACAATCACTGCCAACACTGAAATATTTTTATAATTTTCAATCTCGTTTTCAATGTTATCCGATCCCACTAATAAATTGCACCTACCAGTGCACAACATAGCCACCTGGCTCCTCCTGCAGACCCTAAATTGGCTATAGTGTAGAAAGCGACATTTATTATTTCGAGCGTGAACAAAAACCTACCTTGATTTAGATTTCGAAATAGTGTATCTTCTCAAAATATCTTCGTGCACTGCTTTCGAATAAGTGCACAAATTCATACTTTTAACTGCTATCTCTTTGGCTTGCTTGCGCATAAATTTAATCAAGCAATCAATATACAGTAACAACTGTATCGTATGAACTTTATCATCTTGGTTGGAACACACAACTTTCGTTATTTGCGTTGAAACAAAATCACTTGTAATACTAAAACAAGCTTGTATGTCACACTAGGACTCAGTTTGTCATAACTCACTCTGCGGCCTTGCTATCTTCTAAAACTGTGTCCACTTGTTCAGAAACGGATTCTAAAACTCCTGGAGAGACAAAATCATCGACTTGGTACACCTCAGACAAAGTTCCGGCCTGCCTATTAATATTGGGTTTAAATTCTCCATCAGCCTCATCTTCCTTTGCCAAGACCAGTTCGCTAGGATTAACCACCACATCTGAAAATATATTTCAAATTACATTATACAGTTCGCGGCAACTTTTTTAGTATTAGCAGTACGAAAAAAAGTTATCCTTCATAAAAAGTTCTGCATGATCTGAAATTTAAAATGCAACCCTAAGATATCAATTTTTTTCAGTCATATACGAAGTATGTCAAATAATATGAATTTTGCTCAAGGGTAAACCAGAATATGGAAAAACGTCAAAAATTGACAGTTTTTTGTTACTTTGACACACTTGTTGTGTACCAAATATGGTTCTAATCGGTTCAGCCTTTTTTTAGCCTGGTGCTTCCTCTGAATTTCCCTCAAAAAAGTGGGAGTCATTTTTTATCCCAATGTAAGTAATATCATTGAATTTATAACTATCAGAAGCGCGGATCCCATATAACAGTTTGTGACCATGTGCCAACTGGCCGCCGCTAGGAGCAGTTCGATCGTTTGAAAGTCCGTGGGCGATCGAAAGTGGAGCGTTACATTGACATTAGATGGCAGCATTACAAACCATTTATTTTGACCATTCGAATATTTTCCTTTTTAATCGTCAGATGTCAGGAACTCCGGATGTTTTTTGTGTTATCATTGGAATGGTTTTATAAATAGGATTGGAATGTTCTAAAAATAGATCCCTTAAGAAGCATTGCGTAAATTTGTAATGTAAATAATAATACATTTAGACGAACGAAGCTTGCAGTCCTTGTCCTTGAAGGAATGCAATTTCATACATTCTATTCACAGGCAGTAAAATAGGCAGGTTCCACATTTTTACTGAAAGCGGGAGATTTTGTTATTAAAAAACGATCAAAAAAAATTTTAAGGCAAAATATTGTCCGTTGCAAGCAGGCAGCTACATCATTTCCACATTCACATTTGATAACTAAATTTCGCGAATCAGCTTTTTTTATAACCATGCAGCATTGTGCACAAATAAATCGGTCCCAGTTTACGTGAATTCGTATACCTACTAGAGCTGAGCGATAAATGAAATTGTTATCGATTTATCGATAAGTCTGTTCAGTCTGATAATTATCGATTAATCATTAATTGATAACTATCGATAATTATCGATAACTTTAATCACTTATCGTTAACTTTCGATAATAATCGACAATTATCGATAAATCGTAAGGCTAATTTTCGATAATGATCGATAACGTTTGATAATTATCGATAACTTTTTATAATTATCGATAACTTTTGAAAATAATTAATAATGATTGTTAGCTGCTGATAATAATCGATTATTATTGCCACGAAAATTGTCTATCTCTGATATTTATCGATTAATAAATAAGTAGCGGAAATTATCAAGAGAAAACTATCGATACTTTTGATAAATCTCATCGATATATATTCTCAATCGATATATTACATCATCCATGCGTACACTCGCTAACATTTTTGTTTTTTTGGTATTGATATTGCGAGAGATAATTTAAATAAAACAGGATCTTTTGATGCTCAAGTTGTCTGAAATCAAAGGTGATCAAGTGGACGATAATCCTCAAAAATGAGTACAGCAGTAGGTTGTGAATTGTGATCATATGGCAACTCAACAATGCTCTTACATCGCTTTTGTTGGAAGTAAACTGGTATACCTAAACATTGAAAAGTTTATGTCGTTAAAAATTCTCTCGATAATTATCTATCTTAATAGTTTAGTTGTGAGATTAATCGATAGATTATCGGAAATTATAGGTTTATCGACCAATCCTTTAACATTTTCGATAAATTACACCGATCTACAGCATTTTTGCGCATGGGACATATATACCTTATTTTTATTGCTTCTATAGCCACAAATAAGAATTAGAACAAAAAATGGTTATGTATTTGTTTTTGTGTGAAAAAAATGCAAAAAACCAAAAAATAAAAATACCTATAGAATCCTACTTACATAGGCATGATTTATTAAATGGTAACGTTTCTACATTTATAATTTGTTTATCTTAGAGTCTAAATGTTTAAAAATGGAACAGTTTTGCTGTTTTTGTCATGTTCAACTGAATCTGATCTTCCATCATGCTTCCAACTTCCTGGCCTTGGGAAGGTGCCTTAAGTTCCATTGTCTCGAGAAAGTGTTGTCCTTATTCCAAATAAGCTCCCATATTATCCTTAAATTGATCTAAATGAGAATGTAACCTGTGCATCTTTATTCTTTAGAGACATTCTATACCCCATGATACAAAACCAAATCCTGTCAGCTCGTCATAATTTTCAGCTCTATGGTTTCCCAGGAAACACTGAACGGGAAACCATGGACTATTGCCTTAAAACTGTTCCAGGATTTTTTTTCCTCTTTGCTAAGTAACCGCGGAAAAATATCACCCTCCATTTTTCTTTTTTTTTAGGGAAAACAAAGATTCCAGCTTTAATTTTCGCCCCTGAAAGCTTTCAATCAAATCGCTGTAACTTTTGTAAAAGCAAATATTTTCGATGTCTTAATCGCACTTTTTATTTATTTTTGCTTATTATAGTCAGAATATATATTGTGTAAATCCCATGCGCAAAAAATTCTTTTTTTGTTGACCGGTCGACCATTTTTTTTTAATTTATCGATTGACTATCTATTAATCGATAATTATCGATAAGTTATCGATTAACCATTGAGAACAAATTTCAAACGTCAGAATTTAAAAGAAAAGAGGTTAACGACCTTTTTATTTTGTATCAAAATTGCCAGGTGTGACGTGTGATCCTAGATCAGGGGTCGGCAACCTGCGGCTCTTTTGATACCTATAAAGTTGCGGCTCTCCGTATTTATCTAAAGAAATTAGTTCATTTGTTCGAAATTCGCCTTTTTAATTAATCTTATTTTGTATCAAAAGTATACTTGCAGCAAATAATTATCTAATTTTTGACACTTGTTTACTTTCTGGTATTCTTTTGTTTTTTTTTATTATAGCCAGCCTACTCCGATGTATAAACACGTAATTAATTAATGAGTAGGTACTTTTGTGAAAAATATTGAATAACCTAAACACTGCGGAGTTTAAGCACAGGGCACCCCTTATAAACATTTAAGAGAAGACAAAAGCGAATAGCGAAATAAAATAGTGGTAGTTCCATTTGAAAAAGAATAGTTATAGCACTTTGAACAAACGGCATTGAAACAACCAAATATTCACGATGTTCTATTTAAAAAGATCAGTTATTAATTGACATCGTAAAAATGGAACACCCTGTACATTCAAAAATAATTTCTGTAGATCCGCAACCACCAATATTTTTACCAGGTATCTATCAGGTATGTAGGAAAAACCGACGGACTGTTGCAGGACCCTGTATATAGCCAAAAACTATAATATTGAATCAAAAATTATTTGTGGCTCTTTAAGAACTGGGAAATTGTGTAAATTGTAATTTTTGGCTCTTCCGTTTCAATAGGTTGCCGACCCCTGTCTTAGGTAGTTTAACCGGTGGCAACGGTTTAACCGACACACACAAAAATTAAGAATAGATAGCGATAGGTAGGTACATTTAATTTCTGTTACAGTGATCAAGGATGCCTGCGTATTTTTTGCTTTCCTGTTCAAATGTAATTCAATCTTCCTTAAGGAATGTTAAGTAGGTCACGATTCATGAAAGGAAGAATGTTTATCTTACGTCATTCAACATCCTGTGTGCCACATAAATGCCTTATAAGTACGTTTCTTGGGTATCTAGAATTCTGTATACAACAATTACAAATCGAGATAGTGGGTTCATTACAGATTCCTGTAATAAACCGATACAACGAAATATCGAAGGATCCTCAGTATTACAATCACTTTTAACGACAATTTATTTTAATCTTACAAAATACATTTTATAGTTAACAAAAATGCATCAAATTCATGTCTTGGGCTTTGAGATAATGCTCTTGGTTTTTTTCCCAACGATCTTGGTGCATAAATAACGATTTTGACATGTTTTGATCAAAATCCATGTGGTCCATAAAAATAGATCAAATTCATGTTTAGATCATTGAGATAATGCTCTTGATCTTTTTCCCAACGATCTTGGTGCATAAATAACGATTTTGACATGTTTTGATCAAAATCCACGTTTTCGCCAAAAATTCATCAAATTCATGTCTTGGGCATTGAGATAATGCGCTTAGTCTTTTTCCCAACGCTCTTGGTGCATAAATAACGATTTTGACATGTTTTGATCAAAATCCACGTGGTCGCCAAAAATGCATCAAATTCATGTCTTGGGCATTGAGATAATGCGCCTAGTCTTTTCCCAACGATCTTGGTGCATAAATAACGATTTTGACATGTTTTGATCAAAATCCACGTGGTCGCCAAAAATGCATCAAATTCATGTCTTGGGCATTGAGATAATGCGCGTAGTCTTTTTCCCAACGATCTTGGTGCATAATTAACGATTTTGACATATTTTGATCAAAATCCATGTGGCCTCAGAAAAATAATTTAACATTTTTGAATCACACACATGCGGTTATCAAACGTGCACGTTATCAACTCTTTCAGCATCAAGATAATGCGTTTGAAAGCTTTTACAACTCTAAATTCATGTGTAAAGAATAATTTTGGGTACATTTTGCTCTAAAACTTTTGACCGAGACCACAGAGAAGAGTTATATTGAATTGTTACACATCTAAGAGTCATAGGGAATAATCTAGCGAAAGTCCGAACTCGATACATGACCTAGGGAATGAAATATGTTAATTTTTATTATATTGAGTTCGCAGTTTTTCCTGTTCCCGATTCACTCGAAGTCGTATAACTTTTGTTCCTGTTGAACCAGCTTCCTGAAAATCAATAGCGTCCGTTCTTAATGTCCAACGTACCCGTATACCAAATTTCAACACAATCGGCCACTTTTAAAAAGAGTTAGAGCGCACACGGACGGACGGACGGACGGACGACAATACAAAACTATAAAGGATCTGAGGATCCTTAATAATTAACAAAGGTAAAAAACTGACATTATTATTCATCTTTCTCGATGGTAGAGACATCTACGTCTTGTAATTTAAACTATTGAAAACAGTCACATATCCTGCCATTTAACCTGCGCTTCTGATAGTTATAAATTCAATGGTAATATGTCTCTTACAAAGTGCAGGTGACACAAATTAACAGGATGCTTTATTAAAAATAAAGTAGGTGCAATTTCCGGTTAAACCACAAGTAATAAAAATTGACTATGCTGTCACCTCGGCTGTGACTGATAATGATAACTATATAGTATATCCTGAGAAATTAAGCAGAGCACTTTAAAAAATCCTTCTAGTCATACGGGACATAACAGAAAACTAATACGTGATTATTGTGTTAAGAATCTTTATGATTGAGAACTGTTAGTAATGATGCTGAATTTACCGAATGGTACCACAAAATACCTGCAACTGTCTTTTCTAACTGGTCCTTTATCGCTTCAATATCTACTTTCATTCGTTCTTGTTGTTCAGTCTTTTTTTTTGCACGCTTCGATCCAAAACTTTTGTTTATTTGTGAATGAGTACTCTGCAATCTCTCAATCGATTTGTTCAATTCACGACTTTCATCGAACCTTGGTGATAATGTGGCAAAATCGGCGGCAATTAAACGTATCTAAATGGACATTTATTCAGACTAGTAACAGTCAAAGAAGTGACCGCTCACCTTAGTCTTCTTCTTATTGCATATACCAATAAATGTGTTATACAAGTGGTTGGATTCCACATTGCCGCTGTACAACATATTGCTAGTTGCTGCACCTATTTTTAATTGATTCTCTTTGGTTTTATAGTATCTGCACAGTAAATTATCTTCTTGACCTGGATTAAGTGCTCCATTTTCAAAGTTCACTATGAAACAGATAAGAAATTTTTGGGAGAAAAATTATAAGTAAAGTACCTATAACGGGTTTTACATCAGAATCCTCTATGCAGTCAATGCTTGTAATTTCACACGTCATATTTTCAAATTTGTATCTTGAGGGCACAAACCACGCTTTTTGTACAAATAAACAAACACTCAACATAAATCCCAACTGACCTTTCATGCGACCGCGGCGGGAGTGCTGTGGCCGTGACTACCGTACCGTCTCATAGTAGACCAACAGTAACTCTAAAGCCGCGTATCCACGCACGTGTTTGACCTTTGATTGCCATTCAAAGTCCGTCTCACATTGACTTTACAATACAGGGAACATAGGCCAATGCAAACCTTATGGAAGTTTTTGGCACGGCGATGCTGTTACATTAGAGAGTTGCGCACTCTTACGCTAACTCTAAATTGACGTCATCAAATACGGTAACTTGTTTGACGTGTTAAAGGGAAGTTATTGTCGTCGCAAACTCTCTACAACGGTTAATGATAAAGTAAGATAAACAACCTTGAAAGTAGTTGGATATAACTCCATTATTTAAATTTCTTTAAATGTACCATACCGTTTCACTGAAAGAATGATTGATAATTATAGCATTATGAGATGATTTTGAGAGATTGGATGAATTATTAGTAGTAAATATACATAAACATGGATGCAATAAGGGCAGAACGCAATCTAAGATTTAATCTCGATGAGTTAACTGACGAAGAAATCCGTCATTATTTTCGGTTTTATTTGCCATTATCTTCCAATTATTCGTTTCTTCAGATCCTTCAAATTTTTCAGATCCACCAGATTCTTTGAATTCATTTCTTGTTTGAAATCCCTAGTTTATCAGATCCGTTAAATTTTTCGGTCTCATTTAATCTTAAAAATCGTTGGATTTTTCCGTTTGTTCTAGTCTTCTGATTTTTTGAGACCCTACGACCTAATTCAATTTAAAGATTTTTCAAATCTTCCAGATCCCATTACATTCTTCAACATTACTTGGATTCTTCCATTGTTTCGAACTTTCCATATTCTTTAACTTTAGATCGAAAGATTCTGTAGGTTCTGGAAATCTGGAGTTGTTTCGAATTCTCAATTTCTTTGAATCAAACAGATTCATCAGACTCTTAAGGCTATTTGGATTCATCAGTTTCTTCCAATGATGTTCTACAGACTGTTCATATACTGTGGCTTTAACAACATTTTTAGATTTGTTGCATTCTTCGGATTTTCTACAGATTCGTTAATTTTTCCATACGTACTAACTAGATTCTTTATACATTTGAAAACTTCCCACCACGGATTTATCGAAAAACACTGTTTAAAGGAAAAAAAAACGCTGAGACACGTCAAAAGATTTGTCAAGGGGGACAACTTTTTAACCAAAAACTACTTCATCCCCTTTCACCCTTAGTCCCTCAGGGTTATTCCCTAAAAAGTTTTAAATGACAAGTTGTATCGAGTAATAACTTGTTTCAAAGGTCTTTCGAAGTCATTTATTTTGACGTTTGATTTTTTTTAATCCGTCTGAATCAATAAATAAATTTTCACTATCCCAAGATTGTCACAAAGGTAACTGATAACAAATTAAATTCTTTCTTTCCCATATCAAGAAATAAGTGATATTTTCGTTTGTTTTTGTTTTCTATCTGAACAAATTAAGATAGGTTGATTAAATAAATTAAATAAAGAGTTTTCTAATTTTCTCGAAAACGAATCGACCGATTTAAAAAAATCAAACACCAAAATATGGACTTCGGAAGACGTTTCAAACAAGCTATTACTCGATACCACGTGCCATTTAAAATTTTTTAAGCGAATGACCCTGAGGGCCAGAGGATAAAAGCGGGTGAAGTACTTTTTGGGTAAAACGTTTTGTCGTGTCTAGGCGTTTTTTCTTTAATCGGTGATTTTCAACAAATCCGTGGTGGGAAGTTTTCAAATGAACACCCTGTATAAACAAAAAACTTCATATCTTAAAATGTTCTCAAATTATTATTGCCTACATCTACAATAAAGTAGGCGTATCGCATTATCTACGTTTAATCCTGGAGAAGTATTTGAAGTTAAAAAAGAATGATATATGCTGCTCTATTCAAAATAAGCAAGTTCGCATCAACTTTCGGTAAAACTGAAAATTCTATTAACTTGAAAATATTTTAGATAAACTCTTCGTGTCGACATTAATATACTCTCAGACTATTTTTGAAATATTCCCAAGTTCCTTTTCGAGATGTCTATAGCCAGCATTCGTCGTGGGACACCCTGAATTTGTACCGGGTTAAATATTACGCTGTTTGATTGAACGTAACTTCATTGAACTGAGAGAATTTGATCGTTAGTTTTTGAATTTTAAAGAACCGGGTGTAAATCCGGCTTAATTCATTAAATTAATACAATTATTGAACGCAACCTATACCTATACTTCTTTCGGTTAGTTTTTTCGGAGTTTTTCACAGATGATGTAAGGTAAGTGCAGGAAATCACCCCTAACTTTTTCTTCATACAGTGAAACAGAAAAAAAGTAATCAACACGTAAAGGAAATCAATAATGGCACAGTGGAGAGAATTCTGTGGTTCTGCATCCGGCAATTTACGTTCCATTCTGTAATTAACTTTAGTAGTTTAGTCAATACACTATGTACAGAAGCAAAGAAAAAACATGAAGGAATTTATTTAAAAAAAGGATGGATAGGCACAATAGTTAAAGAAACCCAGTAAAAGTCCTGAGTGTAGACAATTTTCAAAAATGATTCAGCTAGGGAATTTAAAATGTTACTAAAAACTGGTCAAAAAGTTCGTTTGGAATTGCACATCTCACTACTTTTAAGTTTTAATATTTAAAACCAAAACTTGAGAAAGACATTTTGTGATGGGTATGTAGGATATCTAAAAAAGTAAAAACTTACTCTTTCTAGGAATATTTTTAGATGAAACGAATGACAATTCGGTCGATATCCAAATAATTGCAATGGAGGTACGTCGGAAATACAGTGAAGGTTTGAAAGACCTGTTTTCGAAGTACATTAAGCAAAAAATCAAAAAGATGGTGAGTAGACTGTTTTTCTTTAGAGATCTAATATTGTCAATTTAGGAAATGGACAACATATGCCAGTCGAGTCCATCCGAAAAAGTTCCCATGCCATCACTACATACTCCCCCAATAGATGGTTACACTGCATTCAATGATAAAACGGTAGCTATTTGTGATTTTGGATGTTAAAAAATGTGACCAGGTTTTGTTGCAGGTTGCTAATTTAAAAAATTCGATCAAGGAACAAATTTTTGTACTCAAAATTCACAATCAAAATAAAAATTGTTCTACTGCTCAAATCATGGATCAGTTGTAAGAATAAATAAGGGTTAATAATAATGCGATGCTGTTTATTTACAACTGTTTACAAATTCAGTTATGGAGATGTTCTATATGACGATATATGAATTCTAAACATTGTAGCCTCGGCATGATTTTCTGCAATGAAAAATTCGGACTTGCACATCGATATTTATTCACACTTACCTTAAATAATGGAATAATATTATTTACAGTTTTGGTATCATCACTGACTAGAACGGCTAATATATAAAGAACTCTTTGCTAAAATTTAGAAAGAATGAAGAAGACGTTTAGCATTGTAATCTTACCTTTGATAATACTTCATTTATGAAAACTGATTTTACGTTATCCCAAGAAACAAACCGTACACTTCTTCCATAATTATAATGTTCTTCAAATTGATACCCTAAGTTCTCCACTATTATAACTTTCTCTAAAAAATTGAGGTCGTGTTATGTCAACATTTAAATAATACACTTACCTACCAAAATGAACCGATGTTAGTAAGATGTAACCGTAAAATATTAAAAGACATAATATATTTATAAAAACTGTAAGATTGATAAATTGGAAAACCATTAAAATGTGAATAAATAGGGCAGATGCACTTAAAGTTACTAATTGTCTGTGTATGAAATTCGTCGAAGCATATTTGACGGTTATTTCAGTAATTTTATCATGCTGTGTAATGTGAAGGATAATTTCTCTTCCTTGAATATTTTTACTACGAGAAACGTAAGTGCATTTTGGACTAATAGGCATATTATAAACATATAAAATACATAGTTGATTTGGAGGTTAACTTTTTAAGCGTGATGTGACCACAGAGTAGTAGTCACAGACCATCAACGGCTAGTAGTGACAGTTAGGCGTTGGTTGCATTCAATTCGGCTGATAGTCTGTGCCATAGCATTGAAATAGCGTTTTCGATTGGCAAAACTCGTGCTGCACGAGTGCAATTTTTACGTTCTATTGGTAATTTTAGGGCAATTTTCTGTGTTCCATTGGCAAATGTGATGCAACAATTACGCACTCAGTGCAAATTTCGACGCACGAGATCCGAGAGCTCGTGGAGCTGCTAGTTTCAAATTTTCAAAACAAACGTGCGACAATTTGAATTTGTTTCTTGCGTTGGGAGAGTTTTTGTCGTCATCTAGCAATAGCGAAGATGATGAACTAGCCATAACTTCTATTTTACAAAAAGTTGCACTTACTCATTAAACTGAACGCCAAAAATTGGTCCTTTACAGGAATTTCAAATTTATATTCCTCATCGTTTATCATAAATAATACTGAAATCGTTTGTCATTTTTTAGAATAGAGATTTGTCGATTACCTAAATCTAAAATGAGGTTATGGACAAATGACAACAAATATTTACGTATATTTATGTTCCATTGAGAGCAATTTTCGCATGGATTTCTTCAGTTTCTCGTGCAACACTCGTGCAGTACGAGTTTTGCCAATCGAAAACGCTATAAATGTGTATATTGTGTATAATCAATGGCCATGGAATACACATGTCCAAAAATGGAAACTTCCTTATTATTAGATTTTGTATGACCAAAAGCTGTTTTTTTAAATTTAATGCCATTTTTTTAGCTCTAAAATTGTTATCTAATTCATTGCAACCGAGTTGAATATTCATTTGACACTGTTTTTCTTTCATTTTTTAATTCACGATGTTTTCCATCCACATCCCCTTATTTTTGTATTGGATCGAATAACAAAAATAAATGAATTTTGAAAAAGCGGCGTGTAGTAAAAATTAGGCGATTCGACAAAAAATGAAACTCGTTTGTGTGTTACATTACATAAAACTATGCTACATAACGTCTTTATTAAAACTTATTTTTTTTATTCAGGATAATTTGGTATAGGGACCAAATAACATGGCTAAATGTGGAAAATCCCTGAATATACAGTTAAAGAACATACAATTAAAAAATTCATGTTGGTTACAATGGGAACCAAATTATATTATATAAAAAATGTTGGAGATAAAAAATATGGCATTAAATCAACGAAACAATTTTTGTTTACACTTTTTTAATTAGATAAATATCTAAACAGATATAAATAAGTTTCAATACTTTTGCTTAACCTCGCATAATCGAGTGAATTGGTTTCACAGTTATAACTGTGAATGTAAGTCGGATAATCAAAGGAGATTAGATAACTTCTAACGCATCATCATTGTCCGATCCGGTCCATAGAATGTAATTCTTGCTCCTTGCCAGCTGGAAGAGAATAATTTTCAACAAGATCAAAAACCATAGAGAATTGGGCAGACTAAACTACTACAAGCGTAAACTTAGTACAACAAGAGATAGAATATTTTGGAGGAGATATTGGTCGGAACATCAAGTAAGAATTACAGGTATTCCGATGCTTGTACATGCCAATCAATCTCTCATTGTTTTGGTTGAAACCACTTGATCAACAAGTTAACAGTTCGTTGAGAGAACCTTTCATTTCCCACCATTTTCACTCACACGCACACCAGCATGTGCTGATGTGAAACAGCCTTAAATCAGCTAGTAAGTAAAATTAAAAAAATTAACTGTGTGCAAAGGAAAATACGTTATAGTATATAAATATTCTTATAAAAAATAAGAAACTTAACGTTGCGCACTCCGCGCATGCACACACCTGATGTTTAAAATATGCGATTTCCCATTACTACAAGAACTGTGGTTAACATTTCAAAGAAATATCTCCATAAATAAGAAAGTTGTGACATTGCGCTGTTTGCGCATGTGCACGTCTGATTTTTACAATATGCGATATGCTTGTCTTTAATTTTTGTTTTCCAAATTTGAGTGTAGCAAAAAAACCCAAAAAGCATGTTGGAGTTTATAAGAAACCCGAATATAATTATCGACTTTATCACCGGCGATAACTAATGAAAGCCAGCGTGACGGTATTTATTATTTATCATCCACAATAAAATTTATAACACGAACTATTTATCACTAATATTTTACTTCGGCCACACCTGTTATAAATCACTGGACGCAATTCGATTTGCATATATAGCAAACGCCCCTCTTTCTCGAAAGTTCTCTAACGCTTCCAAACCTTCCCGGGTGTTCTAGAATGTTCTCGAACAAACACCTCATATTTCCCGGAAAAAATGTCTTATTTATGTAGATCTAAATCTGTTACGTGCATAACATGAAATAAATGTTATCCAAAGTGGCATTTTCACATGATGGCAATCGTGAGGAGGTGGGCAGATATACTCTGGCACCTAGGGCTCGCATGCTTCAAAATTAGGCGCTGAATCAAGAGATTGTTTGTTGATAATGGTTGCCAATCCATTAGGCCCGGTTGTACAACGTTAAACTTCAGTTTATTCTAACTGACAGATTTAAGAAACGCGATTGGTTAACTTGTGAAATACCAATGAAATCCTTTAACCCACAATACCTACAGTCAAATCGGTGCATTTATGCAGAGCGTTCGACGTTTGGTGCACGAGCACGGCGACAGAAAAGTGGACAGGTTTGCTCCAGAATCTCGTCGACATCTGAGGGCGATAGAGCAGCCTGGGCAACTGCTTTAGTTACAAATGTGACTTGCGAGACCCCGCGTACGTCTAAAAATTTTGGCGCTGGAGTGTACGATAGGATGCCATATCAACACGCAAGGAGGACCTATTTTCCTCCCTGCGGAAGAACGTTCTCCATAGGCTCGATCTGGAACCAGGTTCTTGCCTCTGGAGGCTCTTTAAGCTGGTGATGACCGTGTCATCCAGGAGCCCGTATAGCAGAGCCATCACCTTGGTTAGACGAGGAACAGGCGGACAGACGGACGGACAAAACCATCACATAAGGACTTCTTTCGCAAAAATCCTTGAAAGCTCAAAACCTCAAAGCTCCTATTTTCCTGTAATCACCGTGCGCCTCCAATATTTTACACTACTCACCCCAAGCCAGCGGGTGACGTGTTGAAAGTCAATGGCACTATGACTTTCATAGGCCTAGTTTTAAAAATAGATCATTGGGTTTTTCTGAAGACATTCATATAAGTAGGCCCCCCTGAAAATATAAGCCCAGGGCCCCATGAGGCCTAGGTCCGCCCATGAATATAACGATAAAAAGATTTAGTCTGAAAAATTTTTTTCGACATTTGAAATTGCAAAAAAATAAAGCAGGTTTCATTTGAAAAAATCTATGTTTAAAGGTTTGAAGTTATTCAAATTGACCATTACTTATAGAACACCCTGTATAAGGGCGACCAAAATTTAAATGTTTCTCATGTAGCATATCAAATCTAGTATTGTTGATTTTGGAAGATTTTTGAAACTAAAGTCAACGAAGTAATAGGTACAGAGTAACAGAGCCCTATAAAATCCCGATAAAACCGGAAGTGAAACGATCATGACAATCTTTCCTTTCGATAGATCTAGAAAAACTATGTTGCATGCATTTTCAAATTCAAATTATTAATGGGAGTTTGAATAGGTACTTTTAGGTAACGATGATGTCGTTAAATGAGTAGGAACCTATTTCTTTAAGGAAGCTAGGGTAAATTGGAAACTATGGAGCATTGTAGTAGATACATTTAGTGACGAAGGAGGTGCACATCGTTAGAGATTATTTAAATATTTTCAGTCCAGGGTGCCAGATCGGTTTACGATTAGTTTATTTTCTATTGGTTTTAGTGAAATATTTCCTTCAAAGCGGATTATAGACATAAACGCGTTGTAATTTACCCTCGTTATGTTATCTTGTGCAAACCATTACTACAGTTTAAAATTGTATTCAGAGAAATTAGCACGCTCTTTTTCCACCTCGACATTTTTGTCTATCTACATACTATCTAGCCTCTAAGACGTAAGTCTGAGATAATTTATATTGTAGACGTAAGTATTGGTCACAAATGTGGCCGCATCCTGTAGGTATGACTTCACTACGATATTTGTTTTTGTTTGCACTGTGGATACCATGTCATAAATTGAAATCTTTTTGGAGTGGTTCAGTTTAAAATTACTGTGAACGGTGAATACGTGACCAATTTTCATGAAATACGAGTTTCAAATTTAGCGCCACATGCGCGTTGTCCTTGCTTTTGCCCTTGTAGACCCCTTTGAGCGTTGTTGTATATTCAAGATGGCGATTGTGTTGTGTCCATTTGCGAGAGCGCGTCAATACATTAGTTCTGATTAAATAAAACATCACGCACCACTTAAACATATAAAAAATAATAGATTTTTAAATAACATGTGATACGATAGTCATAGTAAACGTTTTTTAATACCAAATACATAATTCCACACTACGTTTTAAATTAGCCAAAATATTCACATATAAAGGTTGTGATCGCCAATAATTAACACCAAACACTACGGCGGTAAGATTTCACGTTTTTTTTATGTCATTTACGTACGTTTTTTGAAACTGTTCGACTTGAACATCACTGCACTTGTTTGTTGTGTTTTTAGGCTTGCACTGGACTAGAAGACGGAATGCGGGAACTGATATTTACATTATTTTGTATAAATAGTTCATAATCAGTCACCATGACAGATACGAGGAGGAGAGTCAAACTATACGCTTTAAATGCAGAAAGACAATGGGATGATAGGGGCACCGGCCATGTTTCGTCAGCATATGTGGATCGTTTGAAAGGTATATCGTTACTAGTTAGAGCAGAAAGCGACGGATCGTTACTGTTAGAGTCTAAGATACAACCAGACACTGCATATCAAAAACAGCAAGATACGTTAATCGTGTGGTCGGAAGGAGATAATTTCGACTTGGCGTTAAGTTTCCAAGAGAAAGCCGGTTGTGATGAAATATGGGAGAAGATTTGCACGGTGCAGGGCAAGGACCCATCGGTTGAGATTACGCAGGACATTGTGGAAGAGTCCGAGGATGAGCGGTTCGACGACATGTCCGATTCGGCTCCTCCGATTGAATTACCAAGCTGCGAACTAAGTAGATTAGAAGATATAAGTGAATTGTTTAGTAACTGTTTAAGTTCTCCAATGAGGAAAGAAAAGTTAGCCGTGGCAATCGAAAGTGAAAACTATATTCGTAAATTACTAAATTTGTTTCATATGTGCGAGGATTTAGAGAATACCGAGGGTTTGCATCATTTATATGACATATTCAAAAATATTTTTTTATTAAATAAAAACGCGCTATTCGAGGTTATGTTCGCGGATGACACACTTTTTGATGTGGTGGGCTGTTTGGAGTACGATCCGTCTTCACCTACGCCTAAGAGACATCGTGATTACTTACGGCAACAGGCAAAGTTTAAGGAAGCAATACCCATTAAAAATCCGGAGCTTTTGTCTAAAATCCATCAAACTTTCCGTGTTCAGTACATTCAAGATGTAGTTTTACCAACCCCTTCTCTTTTTGAAGATAACATGCTTTCGACGCTGAGTAGTTTTATATTTTTTAATAAAGTAGAAATTGTGTCTTTAGTGCAAGAAGATGAAAAATTTTTAACTGAACTGTTTTCGATGTTGACAAATGTTAATACTTCGGAAACAAAGCGAAGGGACTTAGTGCTGTTTTTAAAAGAATTTTGTAATTATTCTCAAAATTTACAGCCCCAAGCGAAAGAGACGTTTTATAAGACCCTGACAAATTTAGGTATTTTACAAGCATTAGAAGTTACTCTCGCAGCTGATGATCATAAAACAAAGACTGCTTCCATAGACATTCTAACGTACATTGTCGAGTATTCACCTTCGGTAGTTAGGGAGTACACTCTACAGCAAGCTAACAACACTGATGAGGTGAGTGTTGATATAAACGCAATTTTTGTACTGTACAATTCACTTTTAGGATCAAATCTTACTCAATGTTATAATAGAGCAAATGATTTGCGATTCCGATCCAGAGTTAGGTGGAGCCGTACAATTAATGGGAGTTTTGAGGATATTATTAGATCCTGAGAACATGCTATCATCCATTAATAAATCGGAAAAGATAGACTTTCTCAATTTCTTTTATAAACATAGTGTCCATATCCTCATAGGTAAGTTCTGATAATTACAGTTGTTCTTACTAACTTAAATAATCGTAATCTTTTGTTCTTTATCTTTCCATTCATTGACTTTTTATATTTTGTTTTGTACTGGGTGACCCAATAAGACTGTTCAGCGGCCATATCTCGGGAACTTAGGGGTAAAAAAAATTATTGGGTAAATCGGTTATCAAGAATCGCTGGAAAATATTTTCAAGTTCTAAAAATTACCACCAGAGGCCATAACTGCCATCTTTAATTTTAAAATTGCATTTTCTTTAAATTTCGCATAATAAACTAAACATTCTTTTTTCACATTTTTAAAGAGAACCAGTTTATCTAACATTTTCGTAGAAACAAAAACTCAGTTATTTCAAAAACAAAGATGGCGTTCAATTGTTTTTGCAATAAACTGCTTTAACTTCTTAACCTTTTGACCGATTTTACCAGATTTGGTATTGTTGAAAAGAGCATTCCTTGGGCATTGAGAATCAACCATAGTTCATTTAGTTGAATCCTTCTCCGCCAGGGGGCTAGTTTTGACACTGACCCAAAATCCTAAAAAAAGCAAATGGAATGATATGACTTTTTCTTTATGAAATAACATCTTATTTGATGTATTTTCGGTTTTTGTCGATGGCGCGAAAGATTGTTTGGCAAAGGACCCTACACTTTTAGGTAGGCCTTGGAAGATTAAACAAATGAAACAGGATGCATTATAAAATAATAACAGCCTTAATTCCTAATTATTCTGCTGTGTTTATATTCAGAAAGTGCAGTTTTTTGAATTTGTAATCTTTTCTAAAATGCCGATTTCTAACCAAGAAGCATTTAATATGCTGGCTGCGATGGTTCGTGATCGATTCGGATAACGCAAATAGAAGATGTGGGCAGCGATGTTCGCATTTTGAAAATACTCAAAATATATCGCCAGCATATTAAATGCTTCTTCGTTAGAAATCACATTTGATTTGAAACCTTTAGACCTAGACTACAGAGAAAAGTTATATTCAATTGCCTACACATCTAAGCATCATAGGAATAATTGACCCAGGCCCTAGGAAATAAAGTACAGTACAATGCTCATAATCCGACATACGGGGTGTTACGAAATTCGAGTCCACAGACAATAGGGGCTTAATTCTGAGACAAAACAAAGTAGAAATCCCTAGTACACTCTTGCGTTCTCTTGCGTTCAGACTTCAGACAAATATGAGGTCGCAAAAAAAATTAAAAAGAAATGAACCATTTGTAATTGTTGTTTGTCAAAATTTGTTAGCCGCCTACTTTGATAAGTGCAATTCAGTTAACTCGCCACAACGCTTGCCAGATTTGTCAACATGCGATTTTTTTATGGGGTCATCTTAATATTATAGTTTACCGAACACCAGTGGATACTTGTAGACGGCTTACAATATAGGATTTTTCAAGCAACCAAAAATGAATGAATGAATGAAATAATGGTATTCAGCATAAATGAATAGATAATAACAATAGTTCTTCATTTCTTTCTTATTCTTTTTGTCACCTCATCTCTTGAAAATGCAAAAGTGGATAGGGTTTTTTTTCAGCGTTGTCTCATAATATTGTCCATGGGCTCAAATTTCGTAACACCCTGTGTTTGGAACCACGGTGATTTTTATAAGCAAACTCAGCCCACTTCATTATATTCTAGTATAACGTCAATATGATTTCATTGTATTTCCCTTATTTTTAAATTAAATTGCAGTATAATAAAAAATACTATAAGAAACATGTATAATTGGTCTTTAAAGCACTTACAACGTTTAAAGGCACTCCGCTTCGCGACGTGCTCTTAAACTCGTTGCGCGTGCTTTAGACTTGATTATACACTTGTCTCTTAATATACTATTTTTGTTCTCTATTTCATTCTGTAAAAATCCAATATGGCGTCCATAAGAAGTAAAGAAAGTGGTATTCTGTAGCTTCTAGATCTGGCGTGTCATGGAAATTTTGATAGCAGATTCAGGTTTTCCGAATCAAAGGGTATGTAGAAGGTGCTAACGGGAACCGTCCATTTCTGACCGTTTAACCTAGGGAAAATAAAAACGAAATTTTATGTTTTCAGTTTTCCAATATTTTTCAAAAATTTCAAATGTGTTTGTGTCTTTATTCTTTAAAAGTTGCCTAAAATGATCTAAAACGTCGACATTTGATGAACTTTTAACATGCCCAAAAAAACAGTGATGGCAATAGTTACCTAGCTCGAGCTAATAATAATAATAATAATCAAAAATTGTCAGTTTTTGAACTATTGGTTTTTTAGAGTTTTAAGAATTTCTGTTACTTGGCCATGACTTGACATTTCTTTAATGCTCGGCTGTTGTTTTTTTCGCCGCCACAAGTCATGGTCAACTAACAAAAATTACAATACAACCCAAGAAATATTAAATAGCAAATATTTCGAAAATTGAAAAAAAAATTTTTGTTCTTCCTAAGACACAGTTACCTATTTTACGTAGAATCAAAAGATGAAATAATACATAGGATGTTTTCCAATGTCTCCTTTTCAAAATATAGCTAACTGGGATTCATCCTGGGCCAACCTTTAGATGGATAGAACTAATAATTTTATCTGCATTTTTGGATATCCTCTCCAATGTTATAAAGGGTTTTCGAAAATTCCTGCTGCCTCTGAGAGGGAAAATATTCTAACCATGACAAAATATGATTTATGGAGATCCTTGAGCATGAAAATAAATCCAAACTTCACTTTTGAAAATTTAAGAAAAAAACAGCACCCAAACGACACCTTTGCTTTAGCCTTTGCTTATTAATGGTAGGGATGAATTCACCGGTATTTCGGTTGAAACCATTCCAAGCGTCACTTGCTGTCATCATGAAAAAATAGTAAAACAAACTATGGTGGGTTTGTACAATCATTATCATTAGGCCATTCAGAAATACTTAGCTACATACTTTTGATTCTATTGGCTATTTCTTATTAATCTAATGATAATGATTATATAAACCAACCATTGTAGGGGCTTAAGTTTAATTTAAGTGGTTATTATAATCTGTTGCATATTATATCAATTATTATATTATGGTTTTTTTTTTGTTAATCTTTAAACATATTTACAATTTCATTGAAAGTAGATTATCTCTGTACAGCTCCTTTACTGGAAGACTATTTCCGTGGGGATTGCCAAAGAGAAGATTATTCGACTGTCCAGCTCCTTGGATTAATCATTGAATTATTATCTTTTTGTGTCGAGCATCATACATACCACATAAAAAACTGTATACTAAACAAGGATTTACTGAGGAGGATATTAATTTTAATGAAGTCTACGCATAAATTTCTCGTGCTATGTGCATTGAGGTTTATGCGCAAATTGATTGCCTTGAAGGACGAATTTTATAATAGATATATTATTAAGGGGAATCTTTT
>NW_022171184.1:0-28572 GCF_008802855.1 Photinus pyralis | reverse complement strand
TTTTCGGTTATATCATTATTCATCATTACTACTTGGATTCGCGTAATCCATATCGCTCTTTTCTAATTGTTTTTTAGAATGTTCGCGTAGTGCTATAGTATATAAAGATTTGGTTGAGCACTCCAACCCATACTCTTTTATTAGACGAACCCATTCCTTAGAAGATGGTGGCAATATTTTTCCAGATTTAAGAAGCAGGTTCATATTGCACTTCAGTGCTTCAAATATCTTCAACGTTTGTTGTTTTTGTGGTCGACCAGCCATTGTGAAACTCCCACTGAAATTGCAATATGTTTATTAAAGGAAGTATAGCACCGTGCAAAGAGCGGAGAGAAAATAGGGCGTTGTCATTCAAAAAAAATTAAGTTTCTGAATATTTGAGATAACGAATTTCACTGCCAATTTCTGAACACTCCGTAATAAGAGTTTTAACAAGTTCTTTAATATTTGATAAGCTATAGGTCTTTTAAATCCTCAATACAATTGGTCTTTTTCTTTGAAGAGTTGCTACTACTAAAAAACAAAAGCGCAGGATAATAGTATATTATATTATGAGGAGCTAAAGTGTTACTTTTTATGGCGAGTCAGTGTTTGATGGCCGAGCGAAGCGAGCCATAAGAAGTTACTTTAGCTCCGCATAATATATGCTATTTTTTCTTCAAACGTGAGAACAACGCCCAAATAATGATTTTCAAATCGGAAGAAATATTAACACGATCGTTATAGGTAGCCATGAGCGCGTCGGCCGTGGTGGGTATAACAATTGCAATAGTTAGCCATTATTAGTTTTGACGTTTTAATTGTGGACGAGTTTTTTTGTGGGTAAGTATCTTCAATTTTTAGAAAATTACGACCTTAGTAATTTCTGTAATTCCTTTAGAGATTATGGATTCATATTGCACGCCACCTGACGTGGAGGAAGTTGCTTTAGCGGCGGTCGAAAATTTACTTCCGACAAAGTCAAAGGACATCTACGATAAAGCTTGTACGAAATTTATTGATTGGTGTAAGCAAAAAAACGCAAAAACCTACGCGGAACATGTGCTTCTGGCTTATTTCTCGGAACTGAAATCGAAAGAAAACAAGAAGTGCTCCACCCTATGGTCTACTTATTCGATGATTAAGAGTGTACTCAATGTCAAACATGGGGTGGATATTAGCAAGTATTTAAAACTAAGAGCTTTCCTAAAGAGGCAAAATGAAGGACACATACCAAAAAAGTCAAAAGTTTTTACCAAAAATGAGTTCGATGCTTTTATTAACAATGCTCCAGATAACGACTACTTAGGAATGAAGGTGTGCAATGTGTTATAAGTTATGAATAATAGATGTTAATTTCGCTACATATTTTACAGATTGCATTGATAATAGGCATTGCTGGCGCGTGTAGGTGCGATGAAATAGTAAAAATGAAGACTGAAGACATCGAAGATTTGGGATCTCTTCTTCATATACAAATTCCGGATAGTAAAACTAACAAAACCCGGTCCTTTACAGTGATAGGAGCACACTATATCGGCATTTATAGAAAATATGTCAACGTTCGGCCAGCAAACATGAATAACTCGAGATTTTTTTTGAAATTTGCAAAGGGAAAATGTCATCGAGCTGTGATGGGAATTCACTTTATTGGAGAAATATGCAGAAAAGTGGCGTCGTACTTGAATTTGAAAAACCCCAAAGAATACACTGGGCATTGTATGAGAAGGACTTCAGCTACACTGCTGGTCGACGCAGGAGCCGATATTACTTGTTTAAAGAGACACGGTGGCTGGAAGTCTAATTGTGTAGCTGAAGGTTACATAGAAGACTCGATTTAAAATAAAAATGAAATTGCACAAAAAATACTTTCGACAACTTTAGAAAATCCAGGTTTATCAGATGAAATGACTTCAACTACTCCTCCATTTGAAGTGGAGACCAATCCAGTTCTTGAAAATACTTGTAGTTCATTGGAAATAAGACGAGCTAAACAAAACTGACTCTTCAAAACTTGGATGCTGCAGGAACGAGCTCAGGGTTTAATTTCAATAATGGTAATATGACTAACTGCACTTTCAACATTAACTATTATTTAAATAAATAAATAGTTTCTTTGATTGACTATATTTTTATTTCTGTTAAAATCAGAAGGAAAGATCAACGCACTTGCTAGGTGAACGAAGAACCTAATGTAAATAACACCAAATTGTCAAAGCAAAACAATGTGACACTGGCACTGAAGCGTTTTAATGCCTAGGCACTAAAATACTTCACTGCCGCTTGTTCGATTGTTCTACAAAGTCAAACTTTAACTCAGAGTGCTGAGCTACGTAATGTCAATATTATATGACGTTTGAAGAAAAACATATTTTATGCTGTATCTATAGTTTCATTGGGCGTAAATTCCAAAGATTTGAATTTCCTAAGTATACCAATTTTCATAAAATCTTCTTTCTCATATACAGGGTGATTTATACCAGAATTTGTTGTTGCTGCTCGAAGGGGACGTTTCTGATACCCGATGACACCATCAGTGATAGAGAAGAATTTGATTTAGAACACACGACACAAGAGGAGGAGGTAACCAACGACTACAACGTTTTTGAGCAGAATAATTTATCTACTGAAATTGACAATCCTACTGATGACTCAGACAGTGAAGATAACGTACCACTGGCCCAACTTTTACCACAAGCTACATCACTACAGAAAAAGAAAAAACCCACCATCCTACTGAAATGGACAAGAACTGTGACGAAGCAAATTGATTCAACATGTAATGTATCTTTTTCTGAACCTGAAAAACATAGAAATTCTTCGACCAGAAATCATTAAAACTTATAATACGTATATGGGAGGAGTCGGCCCCCAATGATATGCTCGTTGCTTTATATAGGACAAAAATTGGTACATAACGTTTTTATTTTCGCAAATTTTATCATCTGTTGGACATCTGCATCGTGAACGCTTTATCGGCATCATTGTAACATAAAGAAATTAAAAATTTTAAGAAATTAATTGTGTTTAGGAGTGAAATTGGTCATGCATTTTTACAGTTTTGTATAGTTGAAAGAAAACGAGGAAGGCCCTCTTCAAGAGAAGGGACACCGCCCCAAAATTAGCAACCGCAGTTTAAAAAACGAGCTACAGTTGCCAGACCTATAGATGATGTCAGATATGATCAAAAACACCAATGGCCGGTACACATAGAACCGAAGGTAATGTGCGCCAGTGCACAATGTACACCAGGGTTGCGTGTGATAAGTGTAAAATGTCATTATGAATTACCAAAGACACAAATTGTTTTGTAAAATTTCATAAATCTGTTTGATGTAAGTTTGTAATGTATAAAAAACTGTATACCTCTGTTCACAACGACGCCAAATGGCATCATTTCAGGTATAAATAACTTCTTAGGTTTTTTATTTTTGCCTCGGTAAGGAGTCCATTTCATTTACAATTTCATTTCATAAAAAAATTGAACGATACTGCATCGGTAGAAAATAAAGAGAAAATAGTTGAAAGGGACGAAGGGAGACACAACATCGTTTATTAGTTATCGTTTATTATTCAAGTTGTTATTTCGTTGGAAATAAAAAAAAACTGATGCAAAATTTTAGTACCACAAAGTAGTCGCCGGAGATTTAAAAAGAAGTGTCGTTTAACCCTCCATTGTTACTATTCAAAACTTAGGGGTTGTTTTGACAATCTCTAGAGGCTGGAATCTATGGGGAAGGAAAAAGGAACAAAATTCTTTCCCGTCAATTTAAAAATTGAAATTTTTTTAGGGTTTGTTGTAAAACCGAAATTAATATTTTCGTTGGCCAACCCTGTAGTTGTAAACGTTCTAATGCATACAAATAAATATATTAAAGTATATCACCTTTTACTGTATGGAGTAGTTATCATAAATTATTAGCACTGTTGATAATCACGATCAGTAGATGTACGGCAGCTGCAGCGTAATAAAGGGTGTGGGTAAATCTCAGACCCGGACCCGGACTTGATGGGTAAAAACCGAACCCGCACCCGCAGAAAATTAATTGGTATACGTTTTTCAAAATTATTACTTGGGTATCGCTTAGTGAAGTTGGCCGTACCCATCTATTTTTTCGAATATCCCTGCAAATTCAAAAGCACAAAATTTGTATTTATCACCAATAAATTGCACAAAATTAATTAGTATTGGTTTTTCAAAATCATTACTTGGGTAAAGCTAAGTAAAGTTGGCCGTACCCATCTGTTTTTTCGAATAACTCGGTAAATTGAAAAGCACAAAATTTTTGTTTATCGGCAATAAATAGCACAAAATTAGCACAAAATTAATTGGTATAAGTTTTTCGAAATTACTACATGGGTTGGCCGTACCCATCTCTTTTTTCGAATAACTCGGTAAATTCCAAAGCACAAAATTTTTGGTTATCGGCAATAAATAGCACAAAATTATCACAAAATTGGTATAAGTTTTTCGAAATTACTACATGGGTATCGCTTAGTGAAGTTGGCCGTACCCATCTCTTTTTTCGAATAACTCTGTAAATTCCAAAGCATAAAATTTTTGTTTATCGGCAATAAATAGCACAAAATTAGCACAAAAATATGGTTACTACAATTTTAAGTTTGGTGAAATGGGCATTGCCAACTTCACGGACCTCCTTACAGTCTGAATTTTTCTTAATGCAACAATGAATTTCCAAATGCTCGGATGCTCCATTCCCAATTCGATTGTAAGTCTACGGTGCGCTGCTTCGGCGTAACACTCTTTGATACAGATTCCATGTATGTGGTCCGAAGAGTGCTGGACGCCTGTCAAGACCTCTACGATTTCTGCGACCGATGTAAGTGTCATCAAACCAATCTACTAAGGGTTGCAAATCATCGGGAAGATCTTCCGAAATAGCATCAAGCGCGTTTTCCAGAGCATTTATCGGAATGAAGGCCAACGCGGGTATCATTTTTGCTCGCAAGGAAAAATTAGCATCATTATTGTAATTTTGAATATATCCTAATTCGCAATTTTTTTTCTTTACGTTATGAGTTAGGTGGTAATAGCAACCGAATATATTTGCATCGGGAAAGCATCCTTGAAATACAGTAATGGCAGCTGCTTCAAAATCGCAGGAATACGATCGAGGTTGAAAAGTTGAACTCTAATTGCATTAATGCTTGAAACAATCTCAAGTACGTAGTGCCCTGTTTATTCGGCAAAAGCGCATATATGATGGGATGCTCTCCACCATGAAGTCGACCAAGTATCGTATAAATTTGCGAAAAAAAATGTGGAGCTGTTTTGAAGGTGGCATCGCCATAGAAGGTATCTCTACTACGTAAAATATGTAAATTCTGTCGACGACCAAATCAATATTCTCATTTCATCCGGTCCACTGTCATATAACAAATAATTTTATTCTATTCCATTATCAAAGGCATAAATTTTGTAATCATCTGGAAATTGTAGCGTTTGCCAATTGAGTGGTGCAGGATGGGCTGCATTGATTTCATTTCTCTTGCGCCTTACCGTTTTCTTAAGAGCTCCGGGTTGTGGAAGAGAAGCCTAGAATACACGAGTGTTGTATTATAGAACGGCTTATAATTATCATGCCTTAGGATTTTTATGCATTTGTATATTTTCCTTGCTGATAAAAATAAACTACGTATGAATTTATTCAATGAATTGGGCAATAAATCTATAGCAATTGTTTTCATCGCCTACCTACCTTTTCAACGCGATGAAATTCAATTGGAAAAAGAGAAACAAAAATTGTAATGTTGATTGTGCGGTGTATAAATGCTCTTCTTATCGCATTTCCTTGCATTACCGGTAGTGGTTCAAGCTATGGCACTTCTAGGTGAGCATAATTATGGTCAGGAATGACAGGCTGCCGAGTCTCTATTGCAATGTTATGCAATACACCTGTTGCTATTATTATTTTAGTAGTGGATTGTAAGGCGTGATTACTTTTCACTTGTAAGCAACGGAAGCGTTGTTCCACTGCCCAAATGTTCTTTCGACAACATTTCTCGTTCTCACTTGGGCTGCATTATAGGCTTGGTCTGCTATATTATTTGGTTCAGGAACTGGAGTGAACATAAACCGTGATTGTGCATGGGCACTGTCTCCGAGTAGCAGTCCACTGAGATTGCCTGTCTCAAATAGTTTGATCGAACTTTCATTGAAAATTCTGCTGTCATGAGCAGAACCTGGCCATCTTGTTAGGATGTCAAAAATTAGGTAGTTGGATCCTACAACTAACTGCTTGGCAGTTTATTGAAAAGTAGCCCTTTCTGTTGCGGAAGACTTCAGCTCGGTCTCCTCCTGGACTGCGTATGGGAATGTGTGTGCCATCTATACACCCCGTCACCCCTGGAAAGCGCGCAATTTCATAGAATTCCATCGTATTTCTTCCTATGCTGGCTCTAGTATCCGGGAATGTAATGTATCTTCTAATAATATTAACATTTGACAGTTTCGCAGATACTTAGGCCACTATTCTACTGGTAGTTGTTTGGCTAGTTCCATACAAGTCGCCACAAACCCTGTGAAAAACGAGAATATAATAGTTGTTTATGTATTAAGGGCATAATAGTGATGTTTATATTCTCGAGGGCCTATGGCCCGAGAGCTTTTTAGTCGCCCGAGAGTATAAACATCAGGTTATGCCCGTGGTACATACACAATTTTATGTTTTACAAATAGTTTTCTTCGTCAAAATTCGTTTACAAAATAATTCATTATGTTTGATCGAGTATGCGTGGTTCGAATTTGATATGTGATTGAAACCATCCAAACGTCAAACGTAATTTTAAATAATTCAATTCATCGTGAATGAGCAAGAAGTTCCAGAAACTATACGAAATAAGGCCAATCTTGTGATTTAGTAGGTATTGACAATTAATAATTGACATTGATCAATGACCTACAAATATTTGTTTGTTTTGTCATTAAGTATAAATGAGTTACTATGGTTTGACGTTACAATGTCACACATCTCAACTTACCGCGCATGCTCTGCTTACTCTGAAACTACTATGACTACTGAAAATCCGTTATGTAGACTTTAAGTGAAAGAGAAGTAGAAGTGTAACTTAAGACATTACTATGAATTCCTCCTCTTTAGTAAATTTCAAAAGAAAAGATGGAATACTTACCGAAAGCCGTCTGACTCGGCGGAGCGTTTCTGCCAGGTGTTCGAGCAGGCGCTCGATCGATATCTCATCCCAAGGAAATATTTCCACACCGAGGTATTTTATGAGGCGCCGTTCAGGACTAAATTAAGCTTTGAAAATATAAACAAATTTCACAATATATATACACTTTCGGACGAAATATAGATTTTTGATTGTGAAAATATATATGTTCTTTTAAAAACGTTAATATATATGTAAATTTGGTTAGTGCAAAATATATATGAAATTAACCTATGTATAAACTCCACTAGAGGGCAGGCGCGTAAGTTTTGCATCTTTTAAAAACTTGACAACGCTGTGTAAGATCGTAGATGCATTGGAACTACTGCAAACTTCTAACCACACATTTTAATTTACAGGGCGTTTTAAAAGGATAAAAACCGTATATAAAACCAAGTATAACCTTTTTTTGTCAGTATTTTATACATTCAGGCACAAGGAAATCAACTGTGCTTATAACACAGAGATTGAGCAAGGACTCACTACACGCATGATAATAAAATGAAAAATTATCAGTAGAAAGTGGGGTCACATTTCTGTCAGTGGTGGTCAACCAAATACTTCGCAGTCCTATCAATCACTACAACGGCATAGCAGTCTAAAATTTAAAAAATTGTATTCGCAACATTCAGGTTTTTTTGGACATTCTTATACACACCATCGATTTATTTGCTTTTAAAATCATTTTTACATACTGGTAAGTAACGATTCAAGTCACTTGTGATTGAGAAAATGGAGACAGGACATTCATGATGGTGTATGTAACTTGATGTTTCCTGCTAAAATTATATTGCATTTCTAACTGTTATGCATATCTACATCATTCATGTATTGGGTTATATACATTTTTAACTAGGGATGACCAATATAAACGCTACCATGTATCCCGTTTTTTTGATATGTCGGAAAAAAGCTTTGGAATACAAAGTGGTCCAGTTTTCATTGAATCTCAGAAAAAATTCTTTAAAATTCAGATAGATTAAATGAGAGAGACAGAGAGCTAGCGACAGATTTTGTGCGATGATTAGTAAACGTCTATCACGTATGTCATACGCCTGTTGAGGTCACATCTATCTGAATTTAATTGAAGTTCCAACACTTTTCTTATGGCATTAATTCCATGGCCGATTGTAATTGAAATCAAATTCATTCATTTATTGTCTCGTATCGTCACCATCTCAATCGGCCATTGAATTATTGCCATAAAAAATATACATTGTAACATGTCAGTGTAACATTAATTTCAAAATGAAACGCTAAACTTTTTGATATCACAAATTTTGGAATTTTTTTTCTATTGATTGACATTTAAATCTATATACGTAGCGATGACGGCTGACTGACGTTTTCCCAAATCTGACGTCAGACACATACACATGTTTGTTTCACGTCGCACTGTGCGATTGATGAGTTAGGGCGCGTCTATTGGTCTAAGGGTTAAACATTAAAGGACTTAGTTGAAATTGGGTAATAATTTTCAACGTTAGTTACACCAAATTTGCAATGTGGAGAGGTGCCAGTTTCACTTAGATTTAACCAGACATATGATGGGCTGCTGGGCAACAATAGCGGATTGCCATGTTTTCCATAGCATAAAGAAAGCTATCACATCTCTAAAAAAACAGGAAGTAGGCGAGGGTATAAATATTTTAGCAGAATTTGAAAAAAAAAACTTAACAGTTTGATAATATAATTTGAGATACCTGATTTTTACAAAAAGGTATTTCACAACAATAGTAAACAAAAATGAAAAAATATAACTTGAAGAGGTATTATCCTCAACGTTAAGTTTTTATAGAAAACTAAAAAAATTTGAAATACACATTGAGGAGACTACGTTACAGGCCAGATGTGCACATTTTTAAGATAAGAGACTGATATATTCACGTAACAGCTGTTGAAAAAGACACATTGCCTAAGAACAGATTATGCGAAAGCAAAATCATTGCAGTTTAAAATCCCAAACTCCATAGATTTCTTAAAACTGTCATAATCTGAATGAACTACAGGCAGTTCTAACTGCAGTGCGCAAGTGTTAGCCTTTGGATATAGTGAATTAGTTTCATGTCCAAACAATATCTTCGGCTGCAATGGAAAGCCCAATGGAGGAATTGTATCTGCTCCCGTTATAAATATCAAAATATCTGCCAAAGTGGCTTCACTTTCACCGCCTATAATTAAAAAAATTAAAAGGTACCCAATGTTACATAATTTTAGATTATTTGCGTTAAAAAAGAAAGGTATTCTCAATAAAAATGCTCTACCTTCGCTGTCCAGTAAATAGTCCCTAAAGAATGCCAAAATGCGGTTTTCTGTTTGGCGCTTATTACTTCCACTGGGATTGTAAACTATGTCAAAGCAATCTTCGAGTGACTTGGCAGTTAATTTCAGTTTTGTCTCACACATCACTGGATGAAAACAGTCTGGGTACTCTGCCATCAGTCCAAAAATATTGCACGTTTTTAGACCATCTACAAACTGGTCTAGCGCTGGACGATTTCTATGTAAACCATAAAATTGTAAGACTCCTGAAAGTATAAATAATTAAATTTATGTGGTTCATAACACTTCCAAATAGATAATATGTTATATGCGATTCGGATTCGTCTTCGAATACGGAGGATCCACCAGGTACGGTTAGGAGGCCATTTTGTCAAGCTTACACTCGAGGTAAGACACGCGCCTACAAAATCATTTTTCTGTTAGGGGTTATAAGTTTTAAATGGGTTGATTTTGGCGGAGCTAACACAAGGGGTTAGTCATCCATTTGGAACTCGCAGCTGGTGGAGTTTACACATGAGGTAAATCAAAAACCAGACTTACCATTAACTTCCGGGTTAATAATGTAATTATACTGTTACTTTCCGGCTGAGCTCACACTTGAGGTGAGTCACATGCCAGGGATTTAATGTGCAGTACCCTTAGACATATTCTTAAGCCATATTAAGGCCAAATTTTACGGCTAACAAGTAGTTAACATCAATTTGGGTTTACAGGACGAGAAACCTGTGTCACGCCAGACCATCCATTTTCCCCCAGGCACGACAACCTACTTACTCCGACTGAAAGTGACCTACACCCAGATCTTTCGAAACGTTGGCAGAATTGGGTCTCGGGTGGACTACCGGAAGAAACAAAATTATCCGTTTTGTTACAGTACCCAAGAAAAGGAGATTGTAATCTCGAACCACCCCTGTTAAATCCGGAGATCTCCCTCACTTTGAACGACACTGTACACAAGCGCGACCAACATTTTGTAGACAGCCAACGAGTTATTGGTACTGCTATGGCTGCTTTGGGCCAAAGTATTACTTTGTTGCTCGAAGATAACGAGGAGGGAGTAGACAGAATGCTGCTATTGGGAAAGTTGTGTGACGCGGGTCAATTATTGTCGGACTTGCATCATCACTCACAGGCAAAAGCTCGCAGGCAGTTTATCACACCAGGATTAAACCATCAATTAAGAAGTACATCGAGAAGACTAACATCGACACACACCTGTATGGGAAAGATTTAGCCGAGAAGATTAGGGAAGCAAAAACACTCGAAAAGGTAGGACAGGAGCTAAAAATTCTTCGAAAAGAATCTACCGGAAGGAATTTAAACTGGAAACACAGAGGTATATACCACAACCTGTAGAAGTAGTATCACTAAACAAAACCTGACATATAGTTCGTATAAACACAGAAATACTTGGAGGGCCTTGTTGGAGTTGCACCTAATGGTGTGATAACGTATGTGTCGAATTTGTATCCTGGATCCACATCCGATGAAAAAATTGTTCAACATTGTGGAATTTTAGAGCAATCAGCAGGGGACTTAGTATTAGCTGATAAAAGATTTTTAATTAAAGACTGTTTACCCCCTGGTGCTAGTATAAACATCCCCCCATTTTTAACTACTTCCCAATTCACACCTCTGCAAGTTTTGTTGACAGAGACGATTGCTCGTGCACGAATTCACGTAGAAAGAGCAATCAGGCGTATGAAAGTATACCAAATTTTAGCACTTATACCGCAAACATTATTGCTCCATGCAAATTTTGTATTTCAAGTGGTAGCAGCCTTGACTAATTTTCAATGTCCATTAATCAAAGAAGTCGAACAATATTATTGTGAGGATAGTAATTAACACACCATGTTTAAATGTAGTTTGATAGGAATATGCTTGTAAGGACAGGATGGTATATATATATATATATATATATATATTATATATATATATATATATATATATATATATATTCTAAGATTATGTTGCGTGGTCCACTAAGACATATTATTTGAAAGGAAGTGCTCATTATATCGTAGGCTCGATGCCGATAATAAAATGGACGAAGACGACGTAGAACCACCACATTTGTTTTCCCTACAGATCTTACGAAAAACCAAACCAGAATATAAAGATAAAACGTCTGATATAGTTCAAGTTCCCGATCCCATAGTTTGTTTGGGTATGATGAAACATCAAGAACCATTTGCCGGAAGCATTCATGACATTGGGTATGACAAGTTTTTTGTACACTACTCTTCTCCTGCCCAGCGGAAGGTGTACGCAGATTTCCGTAAACATCAGTACGTGATACTAGCAATAGATGCCACAGGAAGTTTAATTAAAAAAATACCACGATTACATGGATCATCCGATCACATATTTTTATATGAAGCCGTAATTAATACTGGTAAACACCAATTTCCTGTAGCGCAAATGCTATCAGAAAAGCAGGACACTACACATGTGAGGACATGGTCACGCTCTTCTTCTAGTGGTCTTAAACAGACTCTCTGTCTGTATCTGGGTCTTCGTGCACCCTTATCGGTGTAAAGTCTAAATAATTGAACTTGATTGATAAAGTGTTAGGGTCATTGTCTCTAAGTATTTGTTCCCAATTCACATTATCTCTCACGTTTAAGGTTGGTCCCCTTCGTGTTGCAAGTCCGAGATCTATTAACCAGCGCTCAAACCTACACTCGTGGATTTTCCAGCCAGTCATCTGGGTGTCTAGCCTTCCACATATACAAATCTTTTGGCTCCTAAGGCCGCGTAGATTCGGTAGCACTGTTAAACTGTATGATAGTAGCTCTGTCATAGTGAGTGATGCTGCGGAACACAATTTTAAAAAAATTTCGCAGCAGAGACTTTGGGACCTTGGTGCAGAGAGGCTCGTAATTTTGTGGAGTGTTTAGGAAAACGTATTGCCAGTATTACTGGAGAACCTCGAGCTACTAGTTATTTAAGACAAAAAATCAGTATTGCTATACAACGTGGCAATGTGGCAAGTGTAATGGGGACGCTTCCAACTGCGATCCCCATGGAAGAAATTTATTATTTGTTATGAATATTTGATCTTTAAAAATTTTTAACTTTGTAATTAAAACAGAAAAATCAGTTTAAAAATTATAATATTCTACATTTTGTATTGGCTGAATGAGTGGGAACGCAAAGGAGGAATTTGTCCGCAAGAAGTTATAATTGACAACTCTGGAGCCTTGAAAGCGGCAGTAGCACGATCTTTTGGAAGATGTTCCGATTTGACACACTATAAAGAAAGGTGTATTAGAAGTCTTTTTAATAAAAACTCGAATATTCCTCCCTGCTATATTCGATTACATGTCGCACATTTTTCTGAACAGAGCTTGTAAGTGGAAAGTTTGACGAGATAAATCGCAACTTAGGTTAAAAGACGTTTACATTCGATGCTTGGGTTTCCTCATAAAAACGTTTACTATGGATTATATATATAAATCAAAATAATCATCATTACCTACAAATGTGATGTTAGTGAGGGAATAAATGTACTAAATGGTAAAAACTTATATTTTGATTAATTTTCCTTAGGGTAATCGATTTCGACTGATAAAGTCATCATCAGGCCATTGCGTCAGGTTTTGAAATATGAATGTCGAATGTGCGAATAAGTCATTAATGTTAAGTAGTAAATCTGTATATGTGAAAAGATGTCAGAGAATGTGGTGTGTAAAAGGAGCATTAATGACTTATTCGACATTCATATTTCAAAACCTGACGCAATGGCCTGATGATGACTTTATCAGTCGAAATCGATTGCCCTAAGGAAAATTAATCAAAATATAATTTTTTACCATTTAGTCCATTTATTCTCTCAATATAACTTATAAAAAATGGAGCACTACATCAAACACATGTGATGTTAGTATTTACATATTTTATTTACAATTCAACTTAATTTTTTACTATGTTTGACGTATTTCAAGTCTATCGTTTGTTGTAATAACTATAATGCACAAAAGTTAGCACACTGCTTTTTATTTTTTGACAATGTTTTACCTTCTTGCCAAGTTGTATTTCTTGCTTCTAGAATCGATTCTATTTGCTGCTTCCAGGTTATCCTGGGTCTACCTCATTTTCTGTTTTCTTGAGTTTTTGCCTTTTACGACGAATTACGAATCTATTTTTAGTATCTCTGAATATTTGTTGGGGATGTGATACTTCTTCGCGTTCAAAATCTGATGATGAATCTGCGAGAACGGGTACCTGCTCAATATGTTTAGCTGACGTACGATGATAATATTTAAAAAATCTGTGTAAGTTAAATGGAAAAGATTACGAGGGTGCGATAGATATTTTTCAAAGTTATCGTCATAGAACACGTCGCTTGAAGAATCATTGTCGGGAAGGTGTTTACAACGTTTCAGCACTCTAGCCTTGCAGGAAAATTAACGGGTAAATAAATAACTTCAAAATTTGAAAAGGCCACTGAGTGCTGAAGTATAAAATGGATGTGGGCGTTGCAATGTTGCAATTTAGCCAAATATGCCAAGTAGCCATCATCGTTTACTTCTTGCGAGATACGTCTCCGTGACAGCCGGCGTCTACGATAAAATATGCGTAGTCCCGCGGGGTCGAGTGAATTTTCGTTTTGATTGACTGCCTGAAACCCATATTTGAATTTTTGCGTCCTTCTTTCTAAACATACGTCGTAAAAATAATTATCTTTTTGCTAGCGACTTACCAATTCACGAAACCCGTTCAAATTTGCTAAAGGACCACGGAACATTTCGGCGATAACAATGTCAAATCGAACAGTCCCCTTTTTAATCCATAGAACCCCATGAATGTGAACTGCGGCACGTTTCTGGTACTCACAACGATGCAGGTATCAGCTCGTGTCCTTGATACGTTGCGGGGATGGTCGTCATAGGGGTGGGGTTCGCGATCGGTGTTGAAATGGTGATGGTTGTAGGTGGATTAGGTTCGCGCGTTCTTATCTAAAAAGAAAGAGAAAGAAGGCAGTAATTGTTTGTTGTTAGTTTTTTTTAATATGGTTTACGTTAATGGATGGTGTAAAAGGCCTTGTCAAGGAGTTTCTCGAATTCCTGGGGTAAGTCTTCGAATAGTTGGATTAGGAGTATGGGGGGAATTTGAGTTTCTTTTTAGTTTTTCGGGGAAGGGGTTCTCCTGTGGCGGATTTATAGCAAGGGATCTTTAGGATTTGATTGGCGAGTGGGGTGTCGCTATCTATCTACATTTCAGTAAATTATTATTATACGCATACCTGTCGAAAACATCCCCAAATGCGTTAAAAATGGCGTTCACATCCACAACGCAAATGTTGTTCGGGTTTTTATTACCTAGAGCTTGCAACCCATAGTTAAAGGCATTCGACTGTTGTTGTTTGCAATGGTGGTATGGTACAAACTATAAATCTTCCTCCATGACGTTTTTTAATGTTGCCACCGACATCGAAGAGCGTCAATTATTTTTGCGGCATTATTTCAGTGTAAAATGTCGTTACTGTTTGTTAACGTTTTACTTTTTTTAACCCGACCGACGGCGTCACTTTCGGATGGTATAGCCACCGACGAATCCTTGGGAGCCTAACTTTCCCGTGTTAATGAAATCTGGTCTTTATTAAGTTATAAATAATTTTTATTCCCAATAAATTATGTAAATTATCCCTGCAAAAGGAAAAATATATAAAATTAATCGTTTAAAGGGATGTATACCTACCGTTCGTAAAGGCCTTCTCCTAAAAGGCCACAAAAATGTGCATTAACATCAATTAAATTCATTTCACCGGGATTATCGACACACATGTCCACAATACCCTGGTTAAACAAATTTAATTGTTGGTGTTGCCTTTCATTGGTCCTGAGAATCGGTGGCAAAGTGCAATTAGAAACAGGCTTTTTTGCACGCCGTTTGTGTAGAATTCGTACTAACCTCTTCAATTTTCGCAACATTTCTTCCGTTTTTCCTCCTCTCATGATATAGTTACAGCCGATCATTATTACAAAATACTTTTCAATATTAATTGACCACTTTGAATTTTTTTTTGGCCCCAAATTTAATCTTTCTTTTGAGCTGCCGAATAGTTTGTCCCCCAATGCACAGCTCAGTGTACAAACTACTCTACGATACAATGCAATGACGAAAGTAAACAAACCAAAGACTACAAATTTTCTGTCTTTGTCTTGTTTTGCCTTCCGGCCTTTGGCACATGACTCGTAATAGATGTGTTTTCTCTTCTTCGTTTTGTTTTGTTATGTATAGTTGTCTATATCCGTTAATTTTTGGCCAGAACTGTGTTTGGAAGAAAGGGGAACCAAGACTTCCAACAGATCTGTATATTGTGAAGAACCCCATCAACATCAATATTTTGATTAGCGGCGGGAGAATGATTTGGCGGTTGATTCAGGAACTTTAGCATCGCTCATTGGCTCCGCTTATAGTCCGAGAGCCGGTGGACATTCTTGGGTAAGTATTTGAGAAACGCTGAAAACTTGTCCAATACTTTTTCAATAATACCCAAACGCAGAATTGCAGACCTGATTGAGGAGCTAACACCTTGCCAGGCGCCTACAAATTTTGAAAAAATAATGTATGCCCAGTCGAGTATCTGAATTCGTAAGAAGTAGTGGATGATCTGCACATTATTAGTGTCGTCTGAATTAGTTGTAATTGTATCATGTTGAAATTTTAATCGTTTGTTAGTTCGAAATAAAGGCAATGTGTGTACAAACGATGTAAAGGATTCCACAGCTTTCGAAAGTGTCTGGAATTGATTTTTCTTTTCTAGTTTTTGATGTGCGAGATTGGGGCTCCGGTTGACAACAATCCACTCAATGTATCTTCCGTTTCCGTTTGTATTTTCACAACACTAACTGCAATTGATAATCACGAATTCATTCCTCCGCAATCGTTTCTAAGTGGGCTTTTGTAGAGTTGATCAGAATTGGTAGACTAGATAAGGTTACGTCCTGCTTTTGAAGCACTTAAGTTAGAAACTATCCATTCGTCAAAAAACTAACCTCTTATCGCATTCTGAATAAACTGCAGTGTCCACAACGCGTTGTTATGGTTATAAATTTCGGGTGGTACAGCAGAAATAGGATTCTCAGTCGTAACTGGGATAGAATCAGGTGGTGGTGTATTCACGTTCTGAATGAAAGCTCTTCTATCAGTTTCTTCAGCCGGTCGCGGATGTACGTCGGAAGCTCCGGATGTTTCGCGTCGGCGTAGGGGCAGTTCCTATGCACCGCTGCTTTATTATAATCACATCATTTTTTATAACTTAAGAGATAGATTTTAAACTAATGGATAGGTACTTATTTAACCTTCTTGCCAAAACTGTAATACTTGCCACTCTACCTGTGACAATAATGAAATTGACAGCGATTAACATCCAGACTTGGTTTTCAAAAGTAACGAAGATTACTTTCATCGGGGGTATGATCTTAGCATGAGGTACTAACCATAAAACAGGCATTATGAAATGGCGAGGAATAACATTGTAATAATTGGATAACATTTACACATTATACCCCGCCCATAGTGGGATGTTTTTTGATACTTTCATAAAATCATTTGTGAAATCTGGGAAAACATTAATTTCCACGAAGTTCAATCTCGTTAGGTGAAGATATCAGTACTCTTTTTAATAATACTATTAACGCACTGGAAGTTTTTTGAACAATGGTCTGCTAAAATTACATCTTTTTAGCTAACGGTGGAGACAACAAATGGTGAATAATATTGCATTTCTTTTTGTGTGTCAAAATAAATAAAAACAAGAATATTAACAAGAATCAAAATAAATATATCCTAGGACGTTTGTATATCTACGAAAAACAGGATTGGACTTTTATCTCGAAATGCCGATATTGCTATGTACTTTCTTTACATAAGTTGTTTTTTTTTTCTCTAAATAGGGTTGGAATATTAATGGAAGCGACAAAATTTTCTAAACCATTTTCCATGTATTTAATATGTTTTGAATTGCACTACCAGTTTCGGCAAACGTCATCAGATGATTCAAGTTAAATTTGGTCGTTATAAGATAATATAAGTGATAATTAAAATAGATTCGGAATGATTTAAACATAATATAACAAGGAGGCTGGGTATTTTGATTCATATAAATAAAATAAAATTTATTTCCTTGAATTCGGCCCAATAGAGGTGGTCGCGTCTATTCTGTGGTAATGCGCGCCGTCGCCGTGGTAGCTGACCCTGGACTTGACGGAATCGTTTATTATAGTGCTCTCTGTAATTAAATGGTTAATGGTATGGTGTTTTAACATATGGAAATAAACAAGTGGTGCTATTGATAAATGATAAGGTTTGTAGCAAACAACATATGGGTGGTCACAATTGTTTGTACTCGCTCCAAGGTTACATACAAGCTGACTACAATCGTAAAGGAATGCGACGGAGATAATACAGTCCGGTTCACACCAGCCTGATCTACTTCAACCCTCCAGGTACAACACTGGCTTGCGCCGTATTTTCCCTGCCTTCTAAAATTGTAGGCCGTTTTAATACGAGCCGGTTTTCACCAACCAATGTTAAAACCACCGATTTCTGCAGAACCTTGTTAACAACAGTAGAAATGAGAAGTGACGTTTGAAAGCTAATGACAATCGTGAAGCGCATGAGGATCAGTCCGTCTCCTCTGGAGAATTCGCCTTTTATTTCCACCTAGACCTGGAGGTGGAATTGGAAGGGCTGCCTGCGTACATAGACTGTGCGGTAACTGATATGGGGATTGAGCACCACCTGTTGGTAATAAATTAAAATTCCTCTAAATGGAATTAATTAGATTTACCCTTACAGGTCCCTTACAATGGAAGGTGTCTGCATATTCCATGCTGGTAAGATTTTCTTTTATGAACTCTGTAACTGTACTGGCCGTAGGAAGCGCTTCAATTCCATGAGTCATGGCCACTTTCAATGGGTGTGATCAACGACATATAGTCCGAGTTCTGGTCGTCTAGGTTAATAAAAACCGGGTCGTTGCCAGCAGGGAAGGGTTCAAGCCACTACGGCACCTAAAGCCTCGGTCACCTCTTGCAGATGAGCATACCAAAGTAATTTGGCATACATCCCCATGTATTCATAACCCACAGCATTCTGGGTAACGGCTCCAGAAATATTACGGAGGGCTGCGGTGGCTTGTGTCTGTAGGCGGGGGTGGAGTGCGGTTGTAATAGCCTTCTCAGATAAAACACGCCCATTGTAGAATTTTTCAATTTTAGCCATGGGTAGTGTCGCGCACTCCCATGACTTACCGAACACAATGGTGTAATTTTCAACAAGGTGTAGTGGGGCTACTTGAGGTTGGTGCAGAGAGATTATGGGCTCCTGCACTAGCTCGGGCGCCATTAGCCCACCACCAGCAGCTCCAAGAGCCAGGCGGGAATGCATGACAATACCAGCAATATTAATTTCCACTAATTCGTCGCCGGCATCTATGCGAGTCCACATGGCTCTGATGAAATTGGCAGGGTCTTGGGCTATGGGTGGGCGGACAGCATTGAGCTGATCGTCATAACCGACACCCTCTACGGAGTAGTCTCCTACCCTTGTACGTCCACGCTGCTTGGAGGGGCTCTCAACTGGGGGTAGTTCGTGTGGTAATGCCCCGGACTTCTTCGGGGATGACAGTCGTGCCATCTCCCGAGTTGGCAGGTTGGACGCGGTAATACTGGGCTAGTGAACACCCGAACTCGGCTACGATTTCGGATTGGCTTGAGGGTGCCCCGGTCGGTTCTACCTCGCAATGGCATTGTCAACGGTGCATATGCGCTGTTGGACAAGGGTTTGCTCGGTATCGGTCCGGTATAGAGAAGACAATTGCATGTCCTCTAGGAGCGGCGTTGGAGTCCGGGGCAAGCCCCCCCCCCCCGGCGTGGGGGTGCCGTGGGAACGCCTCTTTGTGAGAGGCGCACTCGCCGTGCCTGTTGTGGGGGGTCGACGGTCAGAGAAGTGCCGCCTTTCCTAAAGTCAGAAGCAGGCACACTGACGTGGGAAGAAGCGGAAGGGCTGGGGGAAGGTGACGCGTCCACACCGTGAACAGAAACGTTTAAACACTCCCCTGCAATTAAACCTCGTATGGCCCCTTTCTCCGCATCGATAGCATACCACTTCTGTCTGGTAAGGAATTTTTACACCTGTGGTATCGACATCAGTAACTGGTCTTATAGGTGATCCTGGTCGTGAATTACCCGGACTGGGATGCCAAGTTCTTCCCGGACTGGACGGTCTTGCATCAAAACGTACCCCTTGACTCGAAGTAGGCCTTGATTCCTGAACTGTAAGCCGTGGCAACTTTTCGAACTGTCCCGCCAGTTCCAGCAGTTCGGTAAATGTGTTGAAATCTCGTAGTCAAACATAATGTTTATACTCCGGCTGCAACTTTTGTAACGGTCCTAGTAGTTACAGGCTACCCTTGGCCTATTGGTAACCCAAGGACCTCCAAAAATCTCCCTTTCCTAAACCTCCTTATGTTCACCCATACAAAACTGTATGGTTGGTTGCCTATGGTTCATGTTCACCGGGAGTTATGCTGAGTAGCTCTACAGCCGGAGATATCAGGTCCCCACTTTTAATAAACTAAACCTTGTTATAATACAAGAAAATATAATTAAACAAATATATGTACACAAGATAAATATTTACAAAATAACTAAACTAAATAAACTGGTTGAACCGAGGCCTACGATACTTATAGGCCGGAGCGCTCGAAAAAGTCACGTGACGTTAGGAGTCATATGAAATACATTACGGCTTATGGAAAATCCGTGCGCGGCTCCACTATTTATTTTTTTACTCCGGATCCGTTCAACATAGAGCCACGAAATTTCAATGAGAGCTTGTCAATAGTACACACAATCAAATTATGGTGTTCGTTAATTTTTATCACTAAAAATAATTAATTTTTAGGTTTAAAGTATTGAAGATAAAACGATGTTAGTAAATCCGCGTTTTTCTATCTTTACATCATCATATTTCTTTTTCTAGGAACTATATCATTATAATCCTTTCGGTGTCTTAAACTAGAATGATATTCGCCTCCAATTATGCGTATATGATGCCTAATCTGATATTAGTATAGTTTTAACAGGCCCTACAAAATCGCGCATTTATTATCCGCGCAGAGAAAAATTCAACATGCGAGAAACTTTTTTGTTATTACTATAATTGTATCACATATATCGAATGAATTGTGGCCAAAGGACACAAAAATGTTCTTCAGAAGGAATTTTTAAGAAATGGTCTCTTGTTTCCTTTTTTTCAGCAGCTGAAGTAAATAGCGCGATTTCAGAATAAGTGAACGCGCAAAGGAATTACTATGTTTCAAATAATTGTTAGTAATCGATTTTCAAATTGTGTTTGTGAGATTCAAGAGGAGTATTTTGCATCAAAGATTTTGTTTCGTCGTGTAATTTAGCAGAAGATGAGGCGATGTTAAATATAAGTATTGAAATATTCTAAGATTTAGAAAACGACACAACAGTTACTTCTGAAAACGAAAAAAAACTGCACTGCCTATTCCTTACAAGCTGTACTTTTTACTAAAACTGCTGTAAGTTGGATAGAAAATGCTATTTTTTTAAACTTCCTTATTCAGAAGGTTATTTTTATTTATTCATAGAATGAAGATGAAAGCCTACGATACTTACCAGGCCTCTTAGGCGGACAAGGTAAATTTCCCATTTCACTTTAACACGTGAAGGTATAACTAAAATACTTTATGTACTGCAAAATTCATATTAACGAAGATATAAGATATACTCCATACTTTTGACTGATAATATCTTTAATTTTATAATTTAATGTAAATTTGAATCTCACAAACACAATTTGAAAATGGATTACTAACAATTATTTGAAACATAATAATTCCTTTGCGCGTTCACTTATTCTTGAAATCGCGCTATTTACTTCAGCTGCTGAAAAAAAGGAAGCAAGAAACCATTTCTTAAAAATTCCTTCTGAAGAACATTTTTGTGTCCTTTGGCCACAATTCATTCGATATATGTGATACAATTATAGTAATAACAAAAAAGTTTCTCGCATGTTGAATTTTTCTCTGCGCGAATAATAAATGCGCGATTTTGTAGGGCCTGTTAAAACTATACTAATATCAGATTAGGCATCATATACGCATAATTGGAGGCGCATATCATTCTAGTTTAAGACACCGAAAGGATTATAATGATATAGTTCCTAGAAAAATAAATATGATGATGTAAAGATAGAAAAACGCGGATTTACTAACATCGTTATATCTTCAATACTTTAAACCTAAAAATTAATTATTTTTAGTGTTATTAAAAATTAACGAACACCATAATTTGATTGTGTGTACTATTGACAAGCTCTCATTGAAATTTCGTGGCTCTATGTTGAACGAATCCGGAGTAAAAAAATAAATAGTGAAGCCGCGCACGGATTTTCCATAAGCCGTAATGTATTTCATATGACTCCTAACGTCACGTGACTTTTTCGAGCGCTCCGGCCTGTAAGTATCGTAGGCCTCGGTTGAACGCGACCCAATTGAAATGTGTCAAACGGGTCCGTTGACATTCCTTTGTCGTTTTGTTTATCTACAATTTAATCGGGTTAACCTTCAATATAAACAACCGGCGGGTAGCTTCAAAGACAATTAATGATATGATTTAACTTTAAACGGAATCCATACAAAACAAGTTTTACGTTACAAGACAAACTAAAACTTTATCCGGAGTATAATTACACGAGGGCTTGTTCCGGGTGAGCGCGAATGTACATTCGCAGCGTCTACCGAAATTTTACAACAGGTATAACTTAATTCACGGACGGTAACTGGGGAAAAGCGCGGTCATACGACCGGCACATCTTTTATTGGAGAGACAGGTAACTTCAATTAATCGCACGGCTATACGGCCGTACACTTTTAATTCACGGAAGGTAACTGGTAGAGACACGGTCCTACAACCGTCATCTCTAATGCAGGGACAGGTAACTTCAATGAATGGCACGGCTATACGGCCGTACACTTTTAATTCACGGACGGTAACTGGGAAAGAGCACGGTCCTACAACCGCCGACTCTAATTCAGGGACAGGTAACGGGTGAGATTGAGAGCGGTGTTACAACCGCCACTCCGGGAATGGGAGTGTGGTGCTTAGGACCAGGGCAAAGATCTAAGACCTCCTTTCTGGTTCGGCTTCTACTTTTATAGTGTTTGGAAGGAAGTGGGAATGTAATGGTGATGGTAATGTTACTGGTGGGAATGTCAAGCATGACGTCTCCGAAACTACCGCCCTCTCCTGATAGAAATTTAGATTAATTTCAGATTCCTACAGGAGTCAAATTAAGAATTATCTAATTAAATTTCGCATCATTACACTTTTCATGTATCCTTTCTAATTGGCTGCGGTTGGACATATTTCCATGTCGTCGCATTAACGTTAAAATGTCGGTCACATATTCGGTGGCTGGTTCTCGGGAACGTTGAATGCGGTTTCTGATTTCTTCCTCTAAGGTGTATTGGTAACGCTGTGGTAAGAAATACCTTGAAACTTTCAATGACGTCTGTCCAGTTTCTCCAGGTTATGGTTACGGTACCAAAGAAGAGCTTTTCCCTTCAACAGCTCCGGTAATGCGAGAAGTAAATCGGCTTCTGTGAATCCATAACATTCCCGCAGTTCGTATATTCTTTCCAGGAAAGCCATAGAATCGTGAGTGCCATCGAATTTCACACCCCATTTCCTCACCTTGTCGCAGATCTGCGCTGCGGTAAGTGTTTCAACCTCTGGGGGCGTTGCACGGTTCTCTCTTGAACTTTCTGGTAGTGGCGGCCCACTAGGAATTTTCTTCTCGCTCACCTCTGTTTGCAGCGGAAAAAAATAATTAAACATTGATTAGAAAACGCAAATCATTGTCACAACGACTAATCCTCAATAATTTCACTTTTCCCAGTTTTTAATAAGACGTTGTTGGATGAGTTAACCTGGGTTGATTAAATTAACTGATCACTACACAAGACTTTTATTTACAGGGGTTTAGGTACGAAGATAAATATTTACAAGATGACTAAGACTACGATAGGTATGTGCTAGATTTGGTTTAAAAGTCTATAGGTTGAAGTACTTGTCCTTCACCGTGTTGCAATCCGACGTTCTGTCAAGACAGGCTCGCTTAGTTAGCGCGTCGGACGGTTTCAGGATCAGTAACAGCAGCGCGTCACAATATACACCGCGGCGTAAGAGAGGGACGGTTGCTACCTGACTCTTGTCCTTGCTTCAATCAATCAATCAATCAAAATACGTTTATTTACATCTTATAGGTATATGATACATTAATTGTTAGTATTAGATGAATGGCGGACTGCTCAGGACTTGTGTCCTCTTCAGCCCTTGGTTAGTACGTGATGTATGAAATGTATTTACAATGCGTGCGATTTATCTATTCTATATTGTGCAGGTATCGGCTCGTGTCCTTGGTGCATTGCGCGTCGTCGTTCTCGAGGGGGTGGTAGAGTTCGCGGTCGGTTCTCGTTCGGTGTAGGATTGGTGAGGGTGGTGTTGTTGGTGTTGGATTCCGGTACGTGTGTCATCTGAAAAAGAAAAAAAGAGAAGGCAGTAAATGTTTCTTTTTGGTTTTTTTAGTATGGTTTGCGTTACCGGATGGTGTAAGGGGCGTTGTCAATGAGCTCTTCGAATTCCTGGGGTAGGTCTTCGAGTAGTTGGGTTAGGAGTACGGGAGGGAATTTGAATTTCCTTTTGGGTTTTCGGGGAAGGGGACATCCTGTGGCGGATTTATTGCAAGGGATCTTTAGGATATCTTTGGTGGGCTGGGTGTCGCCGTGGACCCTGCGCTGTGCAAATCTTGTTTGTAGGGATGCGAGTCTGTGTGTGATAGGTTGTATGTTTGCGTGTTCGATGGTAAGGTCGGAAGGGTGGCGTGGATCGAGTCTGTGTATTTTCCGTAAGATATTGCGTTCGCAGGCGGCGATTTGGTGTCGTTGACTAGAGGAGAGGGTGCAGTACAGGGGGGCTCGGTAATCGATGAGTGGTCTGATGTACGTTTTGTAAGTGTGTTGGAGCGTTCTGGGGTCACATCCGTTGATGCGACCCCGAAGGGCGCTCAGTAGTTGTGTGCGTTTCCTAACTTTGTCTAGTGTGAGCGTTAGGTCGTGGTTCCAATTCAACGTACTTGTGAGATGAACTCCCAAGTGCTTGATTCGGTTTGTGAGCTGTAGCGGTGTGTTGTTCAGGTATAGGTGAACGTCTTCGTGTTGTTGTCGTGGGTTTTTACTGTAGTCGGGGTGTCTGAAGAGTATTGTTTGTGTTTTCTCGGGATTTAACTGGATTCTCCAGCGATTGGCCCATGTCGTGTATCGTGTGAGAGTGTCGTTCAGTGTGCGTGTGGCTCTTGTGCTGGTGCGGTCTGTTGTCCAAAAGGCAGTGTCATCTGCGAATAGTGTACAACTGGTTTTGGCGTTGCCTGGTTGTGGTGTGTCGTTAGTATATATGATGTAAAGAAGGGGAGCGAGAGGTGAGCCTTGGGGAACCCCTGCGAGGGGTGTGAATGGATCGGATAGTTCTCTGGCAACTTTTACTCTGGCAGTTCGATTGGAAAGGTATGATAGCAGGAATTTGGTCATTTTATCGTGGATATTCAGGGAGCGGAGCTTGTGGATTAGTCCGGCGTGCCAGACAGAGTCGAAGGCTTGTTTGATATCTAGGAAAATTGCGAGAGTGCAGTTGCCGTTGTTGAAGGATCTGACAATCTCTGATTGCAGTTTAAGGAGAGGATCTTGGGTGCATCTAAGGGGTCTGAAACCAAACTGTGCGGGAGGTAGGAGATTGCTAGTCTCCAGATGGTGTCTTAATCGTTGGGCCATAATTTGTTCGAGGGTTTTTCCGATGCAGTTTAAGAGAGATATGGGTCGGTAAGAGGATGCTCTGGTGGTATCTGCTTGTGGTTTTGGGATCATGACTATGGATGAGGATTTCCAGGGTGCTGGAAAGTATGGGAGTTGGATGCAGCGGTTGTAGATGGTGGATAGCAATGTGATTGCGGAGGGAGGAAGGTGGCGTAGTATCAGTCTGTTTATGTTGTCCGGTCCGGGTGCTGAATTGCGTCCACTTTTGATAGTGTCGACAATTGTTTGGGGGGGTATTGGCTGAAGGAGGGGATCGTCAGGAGGTTGTTGAGGGACGTCTTGATCCCGAAAATAAGCTAACCGCTGTTCAACCGCCAGCTTAAACTCGAGATCGTAGTTGGGAAGGTCGGGTGATTGAAAGGCTTCTTGTAGGTGTCTGGCAAATAAATCTGCCTTGTCTTTGTCTGTGGATACTATGTTGCCTCCTTGGTCTGTTAGGTGGGTTCGTTGGATTTTTCTGTTGCCGGTCAGTACGTTGAACTGGTGCCAGTATCGACGTCCGTCTCTGTAGTCCAGAGCGGAAGTCACCCTGACCCAGTTCTCTTCAGTTAGTCGTGTCGTTTCTCGTCTTATTAGGGAGTTCAGTCTGTTGTATTGTGTCTTGAGCGCGGCGTCACGGGATCGTAGGTATTGACGGAACACTCGCCTCTTCTCCCTAATGAGATTAAGTATCCTATCAGGGAGCTTCTGGCGATAGAGATGATGGGGTTTCGTAGGGACGGCGATGGAGACTGCATCGGAAATGGTGGTGGTAAGTGTGTCGACTGCCGAGTCGACGTCTTGTGGAGTTTCGAGAGAAGGGTGTGGCTGAATGTTTTCGGTGATGTGTTGGGCAAAAACTTTCCAGTTGGCTCTGGAAAAGTCTTTTTTATAGATCACCGTGGGCGGAAGAGCAGGGGGCGGGCTGAAGTTCGTGCGGACAAGCAAAGGAAGATGATCGGAGGTGATTGTGGTGCCTAGGAAGCAGTTGGCGTCGATGTAGCGGAAGAGGGGTTCGGTGAAAATGATATGGTCGACAATAGAAGTTCCGTTGTGCGAGACAAAGGTTGGGGTGGTGTTGTTAACACGACAGATAGGAAGGGTTATTAGGTGGTTGGCGAGAATAATGCCGTTGGGGTTGCAGGTGGAATCGCCGAAGAGGGTGTTTCGGGAGTTAAGATCCCCCAGCAACACGGCGTGGCGGAGGGTGGAGATATACCGAAATAGGTCATCCGGGAGGGGGTCATTGGGTGGATTGTAAAAACTGAAGAAGCTGATATTGATGTTGGGGAAGTGGACGGTGGCGGCAACACATTCTAGGTGTTGAAGGTGGGGCGGAAGTGTTAATGGAGTGGAGGGAAAGCGGTCCCTGACAAGCAGGGCCGTTCCGCGTGCTCCCCTGAGGGAACTGTTTTTTTGAAATGTTTTGTAGTCTCTGAAAGAGAGGACGGCGTTGGAAGTTAGTTTGGTTTCAGTTATTGAAAGGATCTGAATTTGGTCGGAGTGCAGGAGGTTTTTTATGAGGGGGCGTTTGCGGCGTAAGCCACAGGAGTTAACGGTACCGACGACGAAATCCATGATTGCGGAATTAAGAAATAACTATGTAGGGAGTGGAAAACGCTACCACGTTTCCGGAGAAGGATGCCCAGGTTCTTCGGTTAAGGAATGCTTGGGACGCTTGGTCGATTGCTTGGATGACCTCCGAACGGCGGTCGGGGAAAAGATGGATGAAGGTAAGGGCTATGGTTCGTAGGAAGTCGGTTTGGCGTAGGTAGTAGGCGGTTTCTGGTAGTGCGGAGGATTCGGAGGAGACGGACTGGGTGTCGGCGGGTTTGGGTGGAGCTGCTTCGGCGGGAGTGCTGGGGATTTCTTTGCGTTTGGTACATTCAAAAGAATAGGTGGGGTGGGGTCCGGAACAGTTATTGCATTTGGGTTGGGTGTCGGGTTTGCACATGTTGGGTTTGTGGTTTTCACCACAGGAGGGACAGATTTGGACGCGGGTAGTGCATTCGGAGGAGAGGTGGCCGATTTTGGTGCATAGGGAGCAGTACTTAGGAGTAGGGTCTGGAATGTGGGACGGTTCGCAGGGATAGTGTCTGCTGAACATGCAGATACCGTGTTGGAGGAGGTGTTCTAGGGTGGATTTGCTGGTTGTAATGATCCGTACAAAGGTGGTGGGGAGGTTGGTCGCTCGGGAGATGATGCGCAGAGCGCGGGTAATTCTGGGGAGATTGATGGCTTGCAGGATTTCGGATTCCGTGATGTCTCGGTCGACATTACGGATGACGCAGGAGAAAGATGGTGGTTTAGGGGTGTGGGTTTGGGGTTTTGGACCGGATAGTTGGGTGAAGGATACGTTGGGATCGCCGAATAGGTGTTGGAGTTTTTTGGAGAGGTCGAAAGCAACAGGGAGTTTAGTTTCTATAAGGGCTGACTGGTTGTGGTTGAATTTTAGGTTCGTAAGCGGGAGGTTGAAGGTGAGGATGGAGTTGTACAGTTGTTTTTGGGAGGTGATGGCGGTGAGAATATTGCGAATGCAATAGCGATAGGTTGTGGTTTGGGTTATCGAGTGGTGGGACATGGCGGAACCGGAAGAGGAGGTGGAAATGGTACGCGTTCGTTTGGCGGATTGAGTAAGTGGTGGAGTGGGAGGATTGTGTGTGGCGGGGTGTAGTTGCTGATCTGTGTATTCTGTGTATTGTGCTGGTGGTGGTGGTGGTGTAGGGGCTTTGCGGAGTGTCGTGGAGTAAGATGCGGGGTTGGGAGGTAGCTGGGTTGGCGGAGGAGTTCGAGGGAGGGGTAATTGAGAAGGTTTGTGCTGCGGAGGTTTGGGTAGTTGGGTTTTCGTTTTAGGTTGTTTTTGTTGTGGGGGATTGGGTGGACGAGGAGCGGGTTGTTTAGGTCCCGAGGGACGGGGTGCAGAACAGCCAGGGCGAACCATGGCAAGATTCTGAGTGGTAATAGATAATGACCGGGGTGCAGAAACACCCCGAGGGTGTAATGGGTGGTACAAACGGCTAATCTAGGGATGGGTTACGAGAGCGGAAATAAAAAAATAAATTGATTTCACCTTTCTCGCAGCAGCTTTAGACCGGTTGGTCTCCGACTCGGCTCCGCGCGGCTGTTTGGTACAGGGACGGCTCTGCGGGCTCTGCTGGGTTTCTGCGGGACTGGTTACTCGACGGATCTTAGAAAACGAATCGATCACTTGGAAGACCGGTCGCGAA
>NW_022171183.1:0-3827 GCF_008802855.1 Photinus pyralis | reverse complement strand
TAAGAGTCAGTGTAATAATATTTGCCAAGTTGTTTTAAGGTAATCATCGCGCGTAGAGGTTATCTTTTTCATTCCGAATGCTTTCCCACTCGCTCGCTTTGCGCATCGAGTGAAATTCTCAAGCTTCTTTGAGTAATAAACAAGCCTTATGTTCAACCGAGAGGTTGTTGCTGAGTAAACTTACCCATGCCATACTTAGGTATCCACTTAACCTCGTCCGACAATCCGCGAATTCCCTTCGTCATTCCGTCGAACTCGGCGCACTGCACCTCCCTTAAATTAAAAACAAACAAAGAAACGTGTTTTGATTACAAACTTGTGACATAAAATTAATAATGGGGCGGTTAAAGTGAGACGGAAGCGATCAAGATCTAATTACCTAAAGTCGCGCAATTCGGAATCGCACGGAAGATAATTGCAGGAGGCGTAGCGCACGTTTTTTCCCTTGCAGTAGGCGCCGCCGTTCGTCGGCGGTGGCGAATCGCAATTGCGTTTCGACATCTTAACGCCGCCGCCGCAGGTTCGCGAACAAAAGCCCCACCTAGCGGCAAAGCGTCAAGGTTGAGAGTGACAAGTGGGTTACTTACGGCATCCACGGTCCCCAACCGCCTTCGACCGGCTCCAGCAGATTACGATTGTTTGGAATGCACTCCCCGTGGTGGCACCAGCTGAAACCCAAAATGAATCGCGCGAACTCCGAGAGCGATTTTACCTGGACTCCCCGCACTTGGTACCGTCGGCCCATGGCATGTGCTGCGTCTTGCACCCCTCCATGTCCTCCCTCGTGCACCATAAGCTTCCACAGGAGGCCTGCGACTCAAAAATTATACCGCGCGCCGCAATAATCGCCGCTACTCACAATTTCGAATGGGCACAGCTTGTAACCGATCCCGAACTCGAGCTCGCACTGACGATCGACCTTGAAACGTTCGCCGGGCAGTCGCTGTATGAACTGGGACGTGATGATGTCTCGGTTCGGCTCGTCGAAAAGACACGACGACTTGCTCGATCTGCGAACGTCAACGTGAGCGCGTCGTGTGCCTCGCGACCTTTGCGCAACTTACTCGAGAAAGTCGGTGAGATAGTGCCTCGAGCACGCCGACCACAGCCACGGTTTCGTGTCGTTCTGCAAAACCTTGCTCATGATGTTCGCCTTTTCGCCCTTGTTGTATTTCACGCACTTGTCGTCGTCGTCGTGCGGCATGCTGAGAATAATTAAAATTTTTAGTGGCCGAAAAAGGACGACGAGTTCCTTCGGCTCGCTCGGCATTTGTAGGCGTGGTCTTAAGTGATCAGATTTGCTCTGCGGGCCATTTCGTAAAAGGCTACACCAAAGTCGAGCGAGTCGAACACTTGACGTAAAATTAAAAATCACACAACTCGGGAATAAAGGGGCTCAGTAGTAGGCGTAATAGATAAATGGAGCTGTGATCCTACCATAATGAGGGCGGTAAATTAATTTTAAGTATGGGCGGAGCAATTTGGCAATCGCCACCAGTTGTAGTCATATGAAATTGTTGCGGCCACGAGCAAAACCTGGAACATGTTTTTAAGTTTCTGAAATGGCCGTTAGGGGACGTAACTGCAATCTGGAATCTAAAAAAGTGATGTTTCTATGAATTCCGCTATATCAACCTAACAAAAAAATGTCCGGTCTTTGAAGTTGACGATAATCTGAACAATTTTTGTTTGACAATTTTTCCTGTATCTCTAAAAATGAAGTGGTGGGGGGTATTCAAAGGTTTCCGTAAAGAACACCCTGTATCTTCGAAACGGCTGATCCGATTTAAACAAACTCGGGTTAGTTCAAAAGAGCTATTGTTCAGCTACAACTATTATACTACCTGAAGTTTTGTTAGTTTCACATATCACCGCTTGAGGGCCTTTTTCGACATTCCGACAGAAATGGATCATTTTCTCAAAAAAATTAAATGCATTGGTTCGATTTTTTTTTCATGAAAAAGTAGCTAAACAAGTTCGTGAAAACAGCATCTCGTTATCTTCTTGTACTTTTTCGATCAGACTTCTCAATCAAAAGTTATAGACTAGAAACCAAATTCGAAAAAAAAAACACCTCTTCGTATATTATGTTCTCCTAGTAGCACGACACCTTTTGCATAAGATTTTCGACAACTAACAGGTGTAGTATTAGGAAAAGAAACACCTCCTCGCACTCATATGATCCTGATACAGAATTGGCAAATTTTTAAAACGAATGAAAGCTTTGAAATAATTCTGACAGAGCTAGAAAAAGACCTCTTCGTATATTATGTTCTCCTAGTAGCACGACACCTTTTGCATAAGTTTTTTGACAAGTAACAGGTGTAGTATTAGGAAAAGAAACACCTCCTCGCACTCATATGATCCTGATACAGAATTGGCAAATTTTTAAATAGAATGAAAGCTTAGAAACATTTCTGACAGAGCTAGAAAAAGACCTCTTCGTATATTATGTTCTTCTAGTAGCACGACACCTTTTGCATAAGTTTGTCGACACATAACAGGTGTAGTATTAGGAAAAGAAACACCTCCTCGCACTCATATGATCCTGATACAGAATTGGCAAATTTTTAAATCGAATAAAAGCTTTGAAACATTTCTGACAGAGCTAGAAAAAGACCTCTTCGTATATTATGTTCTCCTAGTAGCACGACACCTTTTGCATAAGTTTGTTGCCACAGTCAAATCAAAAGTTATAGACTATAAACCAAATTCGAAAAAAAATTCAAAGGGCTGTAACTTTTGAACTAGTAACCCAATCTTGGAACTGTTTGAAATTATGAATTCTACAGGCCACATTCTATAAGAAAATTTTTTTTCCGGATCGGTCTGAGATAATTTTTTTTCGGGGCTCAAAAAAAGGCAGTTATTACCTTCCTTTTTTACCAAAAATCGACTGCACCAAAATTTCTCGGGAAAACACTTTTTCTTATTAATTTTGGTGCGTAGAATCCAAATCAATTTGTACTTTTTCGATTAGACTTCTCACAGATCTACACATACACAGATTGCTAACATGCATTTTTTGAGAAACAAATTTAGGTATACTTAAAAGCACCCTCTATTGCGGAGCAGTACAAACATGTACCGTTTAAAACTGTAATATGACGCTTATGGATTTCGTTATTTTTGGCATTTGATATTTGTAATCGGTGAATTTATTTTGTGATTTGTTTATAGACACGTATTCAAGAGATCATATATGTATACCTCGATATCTTGAGATATATATATTTTTTTATATCGTGATGGCCAGCATTTCGAGCATTTACGGCGGCATTAAAAGCTTCCTTTTTTTAAATCGATCCACCTTAGGGCAACAAATTATATAAGAAAAATAATTCCGGAAAAATTAGCTTAAAAAAGTAAAATTTTGAGCGTATAAAATTTTCTTTGGCCTAAATTTTAGGTTAGGAACAAGATATCGAGATGCGGTTTTCGCGAGCTCGTTCAGGCATCATTTAGCTACTTTTTCATGAAAAAAAAATCAAACCAACGCATTTAATTTTTTTAAGAAAATTAACCATTTCTGTCGAAATGTCGAAAAAAGCCCTCAAGCGGCGATATGTGAAACTAACAAAACTTCAAATAATATTTGTAGCTGAAGAATAATTCTTTTCAATTAACCAGAGTTTGTTAAAATCGGCTCAGTCGTTTCGAAGATGCAGGGTGTTCTTTACGGAAACCTTTGAATACCCTCCACCACTTCATTTTTAGAGATACAGGAAAAATTGTCAAACAACAATTGTTCAGATTATCGTCAATTTCAAAGACCGGAATTTTTTTGTTAGGTTAATATAGGTGAATTCACAGAAACATCAATTTTT
>NW_022171182.1:0-14997 GCF_008802855.1 Photinus pyralis | reverse complement strand
CGACAAGCCAAAAGGAAAATTTATCCGTGGGCGCCCAGGAGGTTTAACCAGGACCACAATATACCTAAGATCTACATATCCAGAGGTACCCAGCCACCGAAAACTCCGCTTCCAACCAAGGTAATAGAGGACACCAAGGTACCGGATTCCGAAGGAGGGGTGATATGTAAGGAATCCAACTATGATACTTTTTATAATCATTTTAGGAAGCAATGATGAAAACTATTTTCCTGAAGTTCCGTGAGATGTCGCCACCTACCTTTCCGATCGTATCAAATACCACTTCCCGTTAATCCCTTCCCGATTACCATTTCCAAATATTCCCCAAACGTAACCGGCCGTTGAATATAAAAGCGAGTGTCCCGTCTGTGAGAGAACTAATTGAGATCACCTTCCTATAGCTCAAAACCTTCTACCAGAACCACCCTCCAGATCTCCTGCTCTCCCTGAAGCTTAGGCCGGTGCTTTGTACCAAAGGCCTAAATTTCGAACCCTGTTATCTCTTACCTGATCCAGAAGCTTAGGCCGGTGCTTTGCACCTACGGTCTAACTCCCGATAACTACTTCCCGAAGCTCACGGCTGGTACTGTGTACCTGGTCAACTTTCACACCTGTTATTCTAAACCTTCCCCGAACTCTTGGTAACTTAGGGCGGTACTTTGTACCTAAGTCCTGAAAACCATCCTGTTTAATAATAATCCACATCCAGATACTTTTGTTGAGTTAATTAAAGAACCCCTTTTCATTTTATTACGTCCAGTCAATTTTGTTTAGAACCCGTTTCATTTTTTTTTGGAATTCTGTCTAGGTAGAATTCCCCCATAGTATTACATTAAATAATAATCAATAAGGTCACTCACCTATTGTTTAAACAATCACTTAATTACTCTGAATTTATTTGTGTTAATTATACTTCCGATTGTTAAAGGAATATAACAAACCTAAGAGGAAACACACCGTGTCCAGCATCCACTGGAAGTGTCGCACTGACCGTTCCACTTCAGTCCGAGCCAGTGACGTGCGGAGGCAGTCCACAGAGGCGTGCTTTTGTGTACATTATTTTAATTTTATTTTGTTTTATTATTGGAAACAATATATGTATTAAGCGATCTCCGCTTTCAACTGGTTTTACTACCGAACCCTGCTGCGAATTGAGCTACCCGAACCAGCACTTGTGAACTCTCAATTTTCCACCCCGATTCCAGTAGCCGTGGAAAATTGGGAGCGTTATAGCTGCAAACTTACAAGTATATCAAAGACCATCATAAGGAAACAGGGACTAACAGGAAAAATTGGCCTTACTATGACTTGATGGATGAGTTATTAAATGACAATCCTGCCATTGTTCCCCCTTTATTAATAAATAATGGTGTAGCAGACCACACTGAAGAAGTTATACAATTACGGGAACCAAACACACCAGAATCGGAAGGCGAAGGGTCTGGAAGAAGTACCCCAAAACGTAAAAATACTGAATCAGTAGTCGACTTGCTGAAGAGTGTTTAAAATCGCAGCAACAACATGAGGAAGAGTTGCTGGAAAAAAAAAAGATTTAAGAATCTCTTGGAAACATTAGTTAATCATATCACTAAAAAGGACTAACCCTTTGTGCCTTAAAATGTTCTATTTCATTTATGTTCAATGTTACATTATGTTAAATTCCTCTAGGAATAAATCTAAAATACATAAGTAAAATTATCTTTGCTGCAAAGCATTTGTCAGGGAAGCTTAATGGACTGTAATTATAAATAGGTGACAAAAAAACGAATATGAATTAGGCGAAATTTATTAACGAAAACACAAAACAAAACGAAATTAAATTGAAGGCTGAAGGCACAACTTTACGTCAATAACTGGGGTAATACCAATTCTCATTCTCTGTACAACTTGAACGTGAACGAATATGATAACAAACTGGCTCTTAGGTTATCAAATACAGAAAGTAAAAAAAATACTGTAGGTAAATTCGTTATTTTAAAAACAAAAGAAAAATGTCATTTTTCAACAGCATTCATTATACAGCGTGTTTCAAAATGAATAGAGGGGTTTTAACATGTTATAATATTTAATACATCAAACTTACAGCCACAATTGTTATATCAAATGAAAGAGAAACTCAAACAGTTTTACATTATAGCCTACAAGTGTTCAATGTGAGCACCATTCGTCACTTGGCATACGTCAAGACGGTATGCTAGTTCTTCCCAAACTTTGATGAGTGTCTCATTAGTAATTGCTGCAACAGCTGTTTCAATCCTGTTTCTTAAATCGGGAAGGTCGGCTGGCAGTGGAGGCACATACACACGGTCTTTAATAAACCCCCAAAGATAAAAATCACACGGGGTTAGGTCGGGTGACCGTGGAGGCCATGCGAAACAAGCCCTGTCATTAGCGCTTTCTAGCGGATTGCGGCGGAAACATACGCACTGATGCCAACAAACAAAAACTGTTTGAGTTTCTCTTTCATTTGATATATCACTTGTGGCTGTAAGTTTCATCTATCAAATATTATAACATGTTGAAACCCCTCTATTCATTTTGAAACACGCTGTATTATTTCGCTTGTTTACTGCTTCTTTGTTATCCATTCCATTAAACACATTTACCTCCTCTATTGACAAATCTTTTCCTTCAGAGAATGCCATTTCCTCACCTTGTCTTTGACAAAAATTATGCAACATGCAAGAAGCTGAAATAATGATGGGGTAATTACTGACATTATGCAGCTCTAAATAATTTAAGCGCCTCCATCTTGCCTTTAATATACCGAATGCTCTTTCGATAGCAGATCTGGTACTTGCATGGCAAATGTTATAAAACACTTGTTTCCGAGTCAAATGGCCATTATCTCTAAATGGTGTTAGTAAGCGGTTGCATAAGGGATACGCAGAATCTCCTAATAAATGTGAGTTTTCTGGAAAGTGATCCGTCTCAATTTTCCACCTGCAACAGCATTACCAGGAAGAATACGACCAGTACCGTATGTAATTGTTGCAGACGATGCGTTCCCACTCAAAGATGCAATTATGAAACCATATCCATTTAGGGGTTTATCTCATGACGAACGAATATTCAATTACCGGTTGTCTAGAGCTCGGAGGATTATTGAAAATGCCTTTGGCATCTTAGCTAATAGATTTAGAGTTTTGCTTAATCCTATACATCTTCGAGTCACCAAAGTTGAAACATTTACTCTTGCATGTGTGGCCCTACATAATTATCTGGCTACAGAAAATGGAAATTTATACACTGACTTGAATGCAAATGATTGTACTAAAGAAGACATAAATAAAATCAGTAGACAAGGTGGTAATAAATCGACTCAGAATGCAAGGGACATTCGGGAAGAATTTAAACAGTATTTTTGTTCAAATATTGGAAGCGTTGAGTAGCAAGAAAGAGCTGTGAATAGTGAATAACTATAACATGTAACTGATCTTGATTTCAAATGGAGGTTGTTAATAAACATTGTTGTGGAATTTATTTTTATTAGTCATTATAATAATGAGATATTTCTTAATTAAGTCCTAGTCTCTAGTTGCATTGAATAGAAGTTGCACAATTTGTTCTTGCGTATCAAGTTTCTGTATTAAGTTTCTGAAATGGCCGCTAGGGGGCGTAACTGCAATCTGGAATCTAAAAAAGTGATGTTTCTGAGAATTCCACTATATTAACCTAAGAAAAAATGTCAGGTCTTTGAAGACGACGATAATCTGAACCTTTTTTGTTTGACAATTTTTCCTGTATCTCTAAAAATGAAGTGGTGGTGGGTATTCAAAGGTTTCCGTGAAGAACATCCTGTATCTTCGAAACGGCTGAGCCGATTTAAACAAACTCGGGTTAGTTCAAAAGAGCTATTCTTCAGCTACAAATATTATAATATTGCCGCATGACATAGATAGATAGATATATATCGTGATGGTCAGCATTTCGAGAATTTACGGCGGCATTAAAAGCTTCCTTTTTTAAATCGATCCACCTGAGGGCCACAAATTATATAATAAAAATAATTCCGGAAAAGTTAGCTTAAAAAAATCAAATTTTGAGGGTATAAAATTTTCTTTGGCCTAAATTTTAGGTTAGGAACAAGATATCGAGATGCGGTTTTCGCGAGCTTGTTTAGGCATCATTTAGCTACTTTTTCATTTAAAAAAATCAAACCAACGCATTTAATTTTTTTGGAGAAAATTAACCATTTCTGTAGGAACGTCGAAAAAAGCCCTCAAGCGGCGATATGTGAAACTAACAAAACTTCAAATATTATAATATTTATAGCCGAAGAATAACTCTTCAATTAACCCAAGCTTACCGTTTCGAAGTTACAGGGTGTTCTTTACGGAAATCTTTGAATACCCCCATCACTTCATTTTTAGACATACAGGAAAAATTGTCAAACAAAAAAGGTTCAGATTATCGTCGTCTTCAAAGACCTGACATTTTTTTCTTAGGTTAATATAGTGGAATTCTCAGAAACATCACTTTTTTAGATTCCAGATTGCAGTTACGCCCCCTAGCGGCCATTTCAGAAACTTAAACATATTTTCCAGGTTTTTCTCGTGGCCGTTTTAGTAATAACTTTTTTACCGCAAGCCTCTACGATGGACACGTTCCCAGATACAGTACCTCGCATTCTTATTTGGCCACCCTGTACATATAACTCAATGTAGTACCTAGTCCATTTGTTTACACTTCCAGTTTTAGGATTTCATGAACACTGAGGAATCTTTATCCCAGGTGGAAACTTATCTTAAATTACCTCAAAATTTGAATACTTTTGTAAGATGATTATACTTATTTCATTCTTCTTGTAGTGTATATTTGTATTCCTAAAGTTGTTCCCCTCGAATACAAAATTGACGTGTTCGAGGATTTTTCGAAATTTCTAAATTTAACACCCTAAAAGCCCTTTGTATACTTCTCGTTGGGCCACTCTGTATATCTGGTTCTTATTCATGGTAATTTTGTAACAAATTAGACAATATCATTCATCATGTCCCATAAACTTATTTATAAAAAAATGCAAATTACAAGTAAACCACAAATATATCGCAGAGTTAGAGAATCTGTAAATAAGACTCTTCAGAAAGTTCATCAGTTTGAAAAACCTCAAGCTAGCGAACCGACTAGTAGTTTAAGAAGTATTTCATGTGGGAATAAATTTAATATTAATGTAGATCAAGGTATATCTCAAATATGTCCTATTGATACGTGCACAAGTATAGATGACAATATAAACTGTCAGAATATTCCAAATACCACAGATATCTGTTCTAATATTCTTCCTTCCTTGCAAGCATAATTGAGGATTTGGGCCATAAAAAATCAAATACGCCATAATTCTGTTGATGATCTGCTTCAAATTCTTAGCCATTACCATAAAAACCTTCCACTAAACAGTAGATCACTATTAAAGACTCCTCGTTCTACAAATTTAAAGCAATTAGAAAATGGAGAAATGTGCAACTTTGGTATATTAAAATCATTAAATAATATTTTGTCAAAAAATCCACAAATTATGATCGGGTATGTATTTTAACTTATAAGATAAATGCTTATTTTCTGTTTATACTGATTTAGATTGCTTGCCAGCATCAACGCCCATTACTCAGAAGCCTTCAGATGAGCACGAGAATATAAAATCGTGGCTAAAGTACAATAAAGAAAGTGACTGGGACACAATCTTTGAAAAATGGCAGATCACTACGTATTTTAGAACAAAAGAGTGCCAAACAACTGCATTTTCAAAAACTATAGAAGACTGGCCTTTGTACAAACATGGAACCAAAGAGCACCTGCTGGTATAATTTATTATAGTCACGTTAATATTAAAATATTAAATCTTGTAAACTGTAGGTGGAACATGACTTTTGTGCCATGTTTTCTGGCAAAGGAAACAAGATCTCTAAATGGGCAGCATTTGTAGAAGCAGCTTTTGAAATTTATGGGAGAAATATTAAAGACAAGAAAGGGTTAGAAGAATTTAATACATTAAAAAAATGGTTCGATTAGTGAAGGTATGAACTGCGAGTACAAGTTAACTAAAAATAAAAATCCAATTCTTTAGATAAGCGAGATTACATACTGGTGAAACTGCTGCACTGTATGGTAAAGCCCAATTGTCGAATAAAGAAAACGGGTGGTGGCATTTGGAAGCCCAGCATCATTGATTCGCAATATAGTCAAATCCTCGCCATCAGTTCGGTATCCGATATTCAACGAAAAGTGGCAGAAAGGAATGAAAAGTATGCCTTAGTGGGACTTAAGGTACAACCTTTTATTATTATTATTGAAAATGATAGGGATTAATTTAGAATATTTTGTTTGGTTTGAAGCAATGATTCACAAGTTTGACAATGTTTTCAAATCTGTTGACTTTTGTTTTAAAACGTTTCATTGTTTTAATTTTCAATATCCAAAAGAATGTGAATTAGTGTGGACATTCGTTCAAAATTTTTTTTTTGAAATTGAAACACCACATGACAACAGTTGTCCGCATTTGTTAACATTAATATCTGCTTTTACAAAATAGAAAGAATGGAAATATGTTTATATGTTACATGTGCGCATCTAGTTTGGAAAACCCTGATCTACTTATTGACCAATTGAAATATTGCCATAGTCAACCAAATCAGTACATATGTAAACAAGATAACTGTCCTCAACAATATACTCGCGCATCGAGTTTCAAAAAGCAATTAAAAAAGCAACATCTCCTGACTTTAACCCATTTCGACAACTACGAACAAATTTCTCAAGATACTGTGTGCACAAAAGATCAATTGGAAATTGTACAGGGAGATGCTGGACCTATTCCGTACGGTGATCATCGTCTATATAAACAATATAAGAAACTGAAATACTATAACTATTTGTTTGAGATAAATACTTATCGTAAGGCTCATATTGTTATTGCTTATTGAAAAATGGGATTGTAGTAGAAATACACAACATTTTGCAAAGCTGTTGTGATAATTCTTTGTTTATTTATGGTAGAAAATATAGCTCATATACTGTATATTATGATTATCCTTACGATTCAAAAAACTTAAACATTTCTTTGGTAAAAGATCAATTGGTTGATTTGATTAGGTGGCCCATAAATGAAATTACTTCCAAGTGTTTTTTAATTCCTGTCCCAAACAAGGCTGAATCATTTCCCTTATTACATGATAATTCCTAGTTTTATGTTCATTTATTAAATTGTACCACGTAGCGTTCCCATTATGAGTACATACAGGGTGGTGCACGGTAAGTAGGAACCATGGAAGTAAAAGATAAGGGGAGACGACACCAGGCTTGTGACGTACATTATGAACTAGTATCAGTAGGCGGAGCCTATAGTCCAGGGAATAGAGGGTTTTAGCATGCAAAATGAGAAGTAGTTCCAATTTCTTTTGCATGTCGTAGGCAGTCATCTGGTGGTTAAGAATCTAAGTTTTCGACCTCCCACCCCTTGTGCTTCCCCCGTACCACCCCCAAAACCCCTGAAATTTGGTTGGTTTCTTAGATTTTCAATCATATCTTTTTAATAGTCCACTTTAGGAAAAAATATTGTCATCATAAATTGTAGAGCATAAAATTCTACACAACTTTGATATACACTATTTTTTTGTGAAATTTTTATTAAAAAAGATATAGAGCTTGAGAGTTGGTTATATTTTTAAGAATTCTGAAATTTCTATGTAGGTGTTTTAATCAAATTTCATACTTTTACACTATAATTAAGAGTTTTATGAGAAAAAACTTGAATTTATCGTGGTATAAATCCCTCTACCCTGCACCCTTACCAAAGGGGATGCATAATAATGAAACTTGCAACCCTTGCTAGTGAGGATATTTGAATTACTGTGAGATTATAGCCCTTTCTAATATACTTTTGAAATGAAAAAATTGTCTCACTTCAGTTCAGTTTAACCCCCCTCCCCCTCTCCCCCCCGCGCGGAAAGAATAGATATTTAAACGCTCTTGTGGCGATTGTGAAGTTAGTCAGAGAATACAACGCTTATTACATAATATTTTCTATTCCTCTTAAATATCTATTCCTACCGTGGTTGGGGGGAGGGGGGGGGGATGAAGGATGAAGCTGAACTGAAGTGAAAATAATTTTTTGTTTCAAACGTATATTAGAAAGCCCTACAATCTCACAGTGATTCAAATATCCCCACTAGCAAGGGTTGAAAGTTGAATTATTATGCATCCCCTTTGGTAAGGGTGCAGCGTAAAGGTATTTATGCCACGATAAGTTGAAGATATTTTCTCATAAAACTCTTAATTATAGAGATAAAGTATAAAATTTTGGTTAAAACATCTACATACAAATTTTAGAGTTCTTAAAAATATAAGCAACTCTGAAGCTCTATATCGCTGTTAATAAACATTTCACAAAAAAGTAGTGTATATCAAAGTTATGTAGAATTTTATAGTCTACAATTTCTGATAACAATATTTTTTTGTAAAATGAACTTATAAAAAGATATGATTGAAAAACTAAAAAACCAACCAAATTTCTTTGGTTTTAAGGGTGGTACGGGGGAAGCACAAGAGGTGGGGGGTCGAAAACTTGGATTCTTAACCACCAGATAGTCTTTCATGACATGCAAAAAAAATTGGAACTACTTCTCGTTTTGCAGGAAATGGTCCATTTTCAGTCTCTATTTCCTGGACTACTATGGTCATACCAACATGGACGACACGCCAATAACAATAACACTTGGAAATACTTAATCGTCAAGCACCAATTAACTAATAATAGCTGCCAGCTACTGACAATACCTAGATGACATTTGTGTCACACCAATATGGCTAATCTGCTGTCGCGCGGTAACTGTCGTGTCGTCTCCCTACTTATTGTACCTCCATGGTAGGAACATAGGGATTTAACATGAGAAATTAGTTTTATGCAAAATCCTGGCCTCCTGTACATTTTACAGAGAAAACTGTAGAGTTTAAAGTTGTTTAGAATTAAAAGGTGCATACAAAACTTTTTTTACATGTTTTATTAAACTGTTCGTATATCCGCAAATTTAAAAATAAATTTCAACATTTCAACTTCTGTTATTAATGGCAATTCATAAAACAACAAAAGTCATGGCTATTGCTACAGAAATGTTGAAACTTATCAAAAGCTTACCAAAAGCTTAATAAAACATGTAAAAACAGTTTTGTATGCATCTTTTAATTCTGAACAACTTTAAACTCTACAGTTTTTTCTGTAAATTGTACAGGAGAGCAGGATTTTGCATAAATCTAATTTCCCATGTTAAATCCCTATGTTCCTACTTACCGTGCACCACCCTGTATATGTTTTTAGGTTTATATATTTACAATTTTTATGCAATATGATATTTTTTTTAAATACTTATTTTTAAATTTAAGAAAGTTCATATATATATATATATATATATATATATATATATATATATATTTGACGAGCGTCAGTTTAAAAATGAAGATAAACTGATAAGTTCTTTACGGGTTTTGGCACATGATGAATTGAACTAAAATATTTTCAAGATGGCGCCACTTCCGGAAGTAGCCATAAACTTTGTAATTTAAAATAGGGACCCCCTATTTTTTTCTACGTTTTCGGTTTCTACGTCGAATTTGGAGTACAACGATACCCCATAGTTGACCCTTTGCTCCAAGGGCTTCGCCGATATTCAAGTTTTTATGTCAACAATTGAATTTGCAGGGGTAATTTTAAACATTTATTATTCGAAAACGGTGAGACGGCTACTAGAATATGGTAAAGTTACGAAGGGATAATGTAAACAAAGGAACTTACGTGTTGTTTCGAAGTCCATTAACAACGAAGGCGATGTTGCAATGGCGAAGATTGCGTGTCGATTTTGTTACAACGAAATCTTCTAATTGATGTGCGGTGCTTTGACGTTCTGCTTGTTAATAACATGTTGCGAACTGCACGGCGACATCTTGACCCGTTGGGGATCGATCGAGATCTATATGCGAACGACGAAGGCTAATCGGCCATTGATTAACGGCGACTTCTCAACGTAGTTGAGTCGATGGCTTCTAAGCGAAGAATCGGACGAATTCTGCGCGACGAGTACACATATTGCGCTTCTGCGGCTCATGCGCGCACACGTAACAAATAGGAATATATACAGGCAAGGCAAAACGGTTATGTACAGGGTATTTTCATTAAAGGAAAAAAGTAAGGATATTTTATTCTAGTTTGGGGACGCAACAGATTTATTAAAGAAAGATCGAATTTTCTTATGGTATATAATGGGAAAGTTATTCATAATAGTTAATGGGTGGATAATTTTGGAGCCTTTTAGAATTTAGGTGAAGGAAAAAACTGTTCCTACATTCTATGGAATTAAGAAATTTCAAAGAATCGAGCGCATTAGTTGTGCATGTCTTTGACCTATTATCATATGTACTACGTAAAAATAGACGTTTTATCTCCGCGAAGAACTTATTCTCAATCTTCATTTCACCTTTATATTGAGAATATTAGAGTACCTACATTACGGCCGGTTGCAAGACGGTTGGAATATACATGAATTAGGAAATCCTGAATTACATATAAGCCGAGATTAGTACACGATCGGGTTTCTCGTACGTAATCGAATCTTAGATTTTGAAATTCTAGAATTATTATAATCCCACGCCAGGTCATTGTGAATTCACCCCTATTTTGACACAATACTAATTTGACGTTTGTGAGGTGATAGCGTAGTGTTAAATCTGTTGATCACGGTTACGGATCACATCAACAAAAATGAGGAAGGAGAAGTGCAAAAATTACACAGAGGTAGAGAAAGAGTTTCTATTAGAAACGATCAAAAGGTTAGTAAGTATAATTAGTATAGATATTGTAATTTTATTGTATAATTTCTTTATGTATAACTGATCATAAGAAAATAATATACCTATACATTTCAGTTTTTCAACAATAGTAGAAAATAAAGTAACAAATGGGCCATCATGCGAGAAAAAAAATGATGATTGGAAAAAAATTGCCGAAATTTTCAACGCGCGGTTCCTTTCTGGCGAACGTACTGGAGAACAGTTAAAAAACCTCTATAAAAATTTAAAACAGAAGTTAAGGAAATATGTGGCGGAGATAAATGTACGTTGAATCTAATCAACTTAAGCAAATTTCAAGGTAATTTATGATATACTTTAGAAAGAAGACTACTTGAAAGCAAAGAAAGATCGGACTCATGATAAGGTACTGTATTTCTTGATATACAGATACACAATAGTGCCATATACCTATTTTAACGTATCTTACTTATTTTTAGAAAGAACTTGTAAGGACAGGAGGTGGCACATATGCTTCCCGATTAACGGAAACTGGGGCAAGATTGTTGGCGATATGTGAGGAGCAAATAACTCCACACCAAAACATTTATGATGATAATGCTCTCTATCACGGTATGATCATTTTCAAGGGCCCCTCCATACGAGACGTTTTGCAGTACGGCAGAGTAGCGCCGAACCAACGCAAGCAACGCGGGTTTATAGTCCAGCCATTCTATGCCTAAAAGGCCTAATAGAAAAAATAATTCGTGTACAAGTTCTAATTTTTTCGGGAATGTGTGGTTGAAGGTCTCTGATGATTGTGTCGGTAATAACGTCCCAACAAAATTTCCAAATATATCCTAGAATGACTGGACTAAGCAAAGCAAAGCAAAAACACAGTTCATAATTCGCTGCAGAAAAATGACATTGTAAATTAATTAATTAATTTTGTCATTAATCTTCCAGATAGAACCCAACAAGATGTGCTAGAAATGATAGAAGATCTGCCGGAGGAAGATATAACAATAACAGAAAATGTGATGGCGAAGGAAATAGCTGAAGATGAGACAATGGCCGCAAATACCGTCGTAGCAGATAGGGCGTCAGATTCAAATGTATTGGTTCGTCGTTCTGGATTGAAAAAAAACAGAAAACTAAAAAAGAATGTTGTGAATGCGGAAACCTTAAAAGTCGTTTATTTAAAAAAAAAAATTAAACATGCAAATTTTTTGTGAAACGCAGCAAGGCGGGAACATGCCATTACAATGTTAATAAAAAAAGAAAAACTGAAAAAATTAAGAGAAAATTAACGATACTCCTTAGTTTTGTAATTATTTTATGATAATTAAAATTGGAATTGTCTATAATTCTTGAATTCTTCACTCATACAGCAAACACCGTATTCACTAGTGCTGTTCTCACCGAAGAGTCATCATCTACATCAACAATTGGCGCCTCTAGCTCTTCGGGTAGGTCAACATTAAAATCTTCTATTATGTCACCTTGGGCAATAGCTATATTGTGCAAAACACAACAAGCTACAACTATCGCTAACGCCCTCTCAAGTCTGCATCGAAACCCAATACTTAGGCATGGAAATCTTCTTTTAATTACCCCAAACAAACGTTCTACGGGATTTCTAGTTGCAATTTGGGCCCGGTTGTACGCCCTTTGGCTTGGACTTGCAGGGTTTAAATAAGGCGTTAATATGTAACGTTTGCAAGGGTAACCATTATCACCAAGAAGATATCCATTACCATACAGTCCGCTTTCAAAATCCACCTTCAACGCGCTATCGTTAAATATGGTGCTGTCATGTACTGAGCCAGGCCATCGTGCGATTATGTTTTGAATTTTTAGTTTCGCATTACACACGGCTTGTACATTAACAGAAAAGTAACCTTTTCTGTTTCTGAACCGCTCAGCATATTCTCCTCCAGGCGACTGAATTTTGATGTGTGTGCAGTCGATCGCACCGAGAACACCTGGGAAACCAGCGATTTGGTAAAATCCTGAAATTGCCAGGTTTTGCTCTTCAGCTGTGTTCGACATCCCTATCCAATCTGGTCGCATGAGTGCGATGTAATGCGTAACATTTTGAATTATTCTGCACACACTACTTTTGTGAATATTGAAAGTATCCCCAACCGTCTGTAATTAATAGATCATTTTGCTTATGAACGTTGGTAATAAGGTTAATTGGAGAAATTGAACCTTACCTGTTGGAAAGATCCAGTTGCATAATATCGCAGTGTAATCAATCAATAACTGAAGAATGGGTGGTATGGCCATACTTCGGAGAGTTGATCTTTTTAAATTCTCCCCAACAAGGTCCAACATTTCCCCTACTGTGGTCTTTGAAAATCGAAAGCGCTGTTTGAAGTCAAGATCATCGTAATTTTCCATTGGATTTGCCCTGTCTCTAAAAACTCTTGGCCTAGGCAAAACCAATTCATCATTGTCGCTTTCCAGACTTGATAATGATGTATCTGACATTTCTACGTTCTGTCGTTATAATTCCAGTTTAATCGTCCGATTTGACGAATTAGAATAATTTTGATTTAATCAATGACAAATGTAGGATTACAGGTTCATGCAACCCAAAACCAACGTAATCAGGGATTATAATAGGAATAAACTTAGATTAGAATAATCAAGATTAGTTTAATCCAATACTTGATCATGCAACCAAAATTTTTGTTTAATCTCAGATTTGGCAAATAATCTTGGATTTCGATTATAATTCGCTTTCTTGCAACCGGCCGTTAGAGTTAAAGTGCTCCTTCACACTGGCCGAATTAGCAGCGCTTCTAAGCAGAAGGACAGGACGCAGTGCAGCGCTGCTAAACCACGCTAAACAGACCAGTATGAAGGGGCAGTTACGAGTATTTACTTTGAATTTTGCAAGTATAAGCATTTGCTTACTTTTATTCATACGGGCCAATATTTTGTTTAAAACCTAACAAAAATTGCTCCGATACCTAATGTATATTTAGCGGGATTTACTGCGATGCTTTTCGATACAGCGGAAGCGATGATCCTACATTACCAGCGTCGTCTTTTCATGAGAAAATGTACTACTGCATCTCGTTAAGACCGCCGGAACGCATCAAAAACAGACCATCGCCATTCCAACAATCCTGCTTTTATTTAACAAAATTACAGTTTCATATTAGCTGATATTGATCTAGAAGGTTCAGTGTTGAACCTAATATACTTTGTTTGTTGATATATTGCACCATTTTGTCGTAATTGTTGGAATTGCGAGATACAAAATACAATGAAGCGCAGACACACACCCATGTCCATTAATTGTAAAATTTTATCAGTCCGTACTGTTTCGTAGTTCAGCCACTATATGAAAGATGGCATTATTATCGCGTTATATTTTTACTATTCGTATTTTGTAATTGCCGCCTCGAATGAAAAATAATTTAATTCATATTGTTCTTCAGTAAACAATAAGCGTTTTGTAGTAGGTAGTAGGTAAATGTTTTAGAAACAAATGCATGCGTTGGAAAATCTAAAATTTTCGCAAGTAAGAATTACACGCAAGTGCATCATAATAATACATTTTTTGAAAGCATGTTGTCTAAAAACTACATGAGCTATTTTCATATTTTGACCAAGGGCTCGTGCTTGAAACAAAATATGGAAATAACCAAATGCAGTCTTTTACTTAACACTTGCTTGCATAAAAAATTATCAGGTTTATTTTAAAGAACGAGTCTAATTCGGCACAATATTTCTAGAATCTTTGATTTATTTCAAATTAGCATAAACCTCATTAGCACAGAAAGCACTCGTTGAAATTATTTTCCCTTGTTACTATAGACACGGGGCCTATAAGAAATTATTGCCGGGATCTTTCACATAGAGGGAAATTATCACTGTAATTGAGCGATAATTGCCCGCTTCATATGGGATTTATTACGCATGAGGCGCTCTTCAGTTTTTTAGCGCATTTTTTAAGAATTAAAAAAAATGTGCCATGTATGCGTTTTGTCCGTCCGTCCTGGAATTTTTTGCAGTAGGTAGCTTATACCTTGAAGGTGTGCCAGATGGACATCAAATTTCGCTGTATAAAAGGGGGGGCCCCGCACGAATTATTTCCTGAGATGCTGTTTTTGAAAGTAAAACGGCAATAGCTTTTACATACGACAACAAATTGGTCTCAGATTTTGCATACGAATGCCTTTAATGGCGCCAAGTTAAACTTTAGAA
>NW_022171181.1:0-16724 GCF_008802855.1 Photinus pyralis | reverse complement strand
ATTGCGGCCTCGGCTACCGCCTCGGCCACAAACAGCAGCTTCGGCCAAAAAAGATCACTTTTACGGCCTTGGTACACAAATAACTATTTTGTCCGTCTGTATGTACGTACGTATGTTGGTAATTTTCCAAGGTAAGGGGTCGAAAGATTCGCATACGGAAACGGAAAGTAACGGACTTTTGAAACAAATTTTTGGAGCGCCGCATCGATATCGATGTTTTTTTTTCAAAAAGCAACTTAAAATTTTTATTAGGTAGGGTAATCGAAAGACCTTATTTTTCTGAAACAAAAAATTGTGCCAGGTTTCATTACAAAAAAACTGATAAAAAATGATGACAAACTAAAATATTTTTTTTTGCAAAACCACAGATATTACGTATATCTGTGGCAAAACTGAATTAACTCTAATTAGGAATTACAATAAATTATTAATTATATGTTCAAGTATTGACCGCGCCCGCTGGATATGAACCGGCGTTTTCAACGTGACATTGCCGTTGTCGAGACAGTTGCTGCTCCAACAAATGGAAATATGTGTTCTTTAAAAAAACCACACGAAAAGAATGCAAAAACGAGGCAATTTTCGCAGATTTTAGGCTTTGACTTTTTAAAAGATCGTTAAACCATTTTCGCATGCTTGATGGAAAGTGCGTTGAGTCCTGTAAGAAAAAGATGCACAAACCTTAAAAGGACTCCAAAACAAAGCAATTCTCAATTAAGTGCCAATAAAAAATTGACCGGAATTAACCACCAGATATAATATCCAAATTACTGCGGTTTCCACAGATCGCCGACCCAAGAACGAGTCTTACAAAACTGTGAAGGAGTATAGGTGCATTTTTATACAGCACGATAAAGAAGTTGGAGACAATGCATCAATTGCATCAATGTATCAATTGCGTTTCTTAGAGTGTTTTTTTTAATTTCACCTGCAATATAATTTAACAATAAGGAAAATAAAATAAAATCGTATTACGTACAACTCGTGTGGTGGTAAAAACTAGATCCTAATGGTATATAGGGTGACTTACAGCAGCAATCTAAAAATAAACGTGCAACCGCACTCCTTACTTCGGACGAGGAGAAAGATACCGCGGATAGGGTGAGCCACACGGAAATTATATTTGCCCTAAATCTTTAATGGCCGTTTTAGCTTAAAATCCATGGCAACCATTGTTTCAATAATCGCTTTTAAGCTTTTAAGCTACGCTTAAGCTAAGCTCCGTTTAAATTTGTCAGTGCAAACGGCCATAAGTCAAATAGTATGTTTGTTTTCTACGTCACACTTCCTGCGTGTACTGTGCATCCAAAGGCGTTCAATGTATGCATACTGGAAAGTAGCACGGATAATTATTGCATATTAAATAAGGAGGCAGTCGAAGGCTAGGGTCGGACCTATTAACGCCAATATTAAATATTAAATAAAAGATTAAAATGTAGCCATCTTAAATACCCTAAAATTAAACCTAAAATATTGCACTCGAATACATTTCTAATTCCGTGGGCTGAGTAACCGTATTTCGTTGATTGCCATTGGAATGTCACAGTTTGCTTATCAAAATCGCCGTCTTTGTAATTAAAATGACTTGAAAATGATAACACACCGTCCAAACAGTGGCTTGTTGCAGAAACAGAAAAAAAGATGATACTTGCACAAATGTAAAGGCCTATTATAAAGAATATGAAAAGTTCAGGTGTGAATGAATAGGAAGCAACTTACGAACAAAATCTTAAATGCACCGACAATTGTGATTGTGACATGGAATAAATATCAAACGCATCCATTGGCGCACCATTTAAATTTTCAAACAATGCTGCGGTTAAAAATTGGAATAGTTTTGGCAGCATACCCTAAATCACGTGCCTTTCTGCAAGCTTCCAGCAAAGGATACGATCCAAAGACATTTGTGCAAAGCGACCCTGAGTAGATCTTTTATTTCAGTCCCAGATTATAGTTTCATACGTTATATTTGAAAGAACATTACTTTTCTCTGTCTCTCTCTCTTAAGTTAACAAACAAAATGCTCCATATAAAGGTTTTTATCAGATGTTTCCTATGTGCCAGCCAGTCTTGTTGGAGGTAAACAGTTTCCTGTCCTAGCTAGCAACCCTACATCATCTGCAACGCAGCATGTGGACTCTTTTTCTTTGGCCCTTTGTCTCTCATTTGGTCCACCCCTTCATTCAAACTCCTGTAACGTGAAAACAACGTTTACGATAAACTTCTGATACCCAGCTACTCAGGTCGGTGCGCAATGATCGTAGGCAAGGATAATTCATCTGTAATAAACAATAACATTCCGACAAAGAATTAACTTCCTTAGTAAAATCAGTTTTTATTTAGAATTGAAAATGATTTTCGTTGGCAAGTAGTGTACATGTAAATAAATAGTTAAATTGAAATGCGATTCGTGAAGATCAAAATTTAGAACAACCGCTATAAATTCAATATGGCCATATTCGTACAGAGAGCGTCGTATATAAAAAATAAGTAGTTGGTTTGAATACAATATGTACCAATGGACAAGTAGCCAAATTTAACTTTAATTAATAATAACTTGTAGAACATTAGAGAAAAAAATCAATACCTATAGCTGCCAACTTCTATACAACAAGTTGTTCTTGTCCATGGTTTGAAAAGAAATTACAAATTTCTCCGAAACTGAAATGAAACAAATTCCATAACTACATACCAACGGGACTGATTTGATTGGTTTTTCATTAAAGGTAAGTTTTCTTCGCACCCGGAGTATTGATAGGTGAGTTGGTAGAACACCCACAGAAGTTTGAACTTTTCGGAAGGTTTTTCCAAATCCAAGTGAATCTGGGCTCGCTAACACCAAACGAAAAAACGTAGAAACTCAAACGTGCTGCTTTTATCGAACTCCCCGCAACGTCAGTTCAGTTCGTAATTCTGGATCCAATACCAATTTTACCAGATAATAAATTGAGTAAAAAATAAAAGGCTAAAATTGTATGCATGAACAAAACGAACGCTCAACAAAAAAACTTACGATTTGATAACAAATCCCTTTTTCAATAATCCTCGTCGGACTCAAATTTCAACGAAATTTCGGTAAGCAATAACGTGCTTCTTTCAATGGCAATTATATGCGCTTAATTCAATTAAAATTTTAGTAATCTAGAACGTAATTACTTCTTAACGTCTTTACACGTTCAAAGCTATCAAGGAAGTGTCCGCTTATCGTTCGGAAATTTGGAGTCTCTTCAAGGATTTCTTGATTTCAAATAATTTAAATAAAATAGAAAATGTATTACACTGTTAAACTCAATTCATTTTACACTGTTACATTAATTTGTTACAATGCAACCAGTCGAAATATCAACGGGGATGTTGCCATTGCCAATGTCCAACAATTGTTTTGAAAATAATTCTCCAGCTTGATCGTTCTGCAACACGACACGCATGTTCATATTTAATTTGAGAACCTTGACGTGTTTCCACCAAACGGACGACTTCAAACATGCATTAAGTTCATAGGCTGGCGTTGACCGTGGAATCACCGGTAATGTTTGACGAAAATCACCTGCTAAAAGAATCATCGCTCCACCAAACCGGTGTTGATTGTTTCGTAGATCTTGCATTGTTCGGTCTAATGCCTCTAAAGACTTTTTATGCGCCATTGTACATTCATCCCAAACGATCAACTTGCATTGCTGCAATACTTTGGACATCGCACAGTTTTTCGAAAGGTTGCACGTTGGTGTTTCAATGATTTGCATATTCAACGGCAACTTGAGAGCCGAATGAGCTGTTCGACCGCCTTCCAACAACGTAGCTGCAATTCCTGATGAAGCAAGTGCAACTGCAATTTCATTCTGGGGGCGAATCGTTGCCAAAATCAACGCGATCAAAAACGTTTTTCCAGTTCCACCAGGAGCGTCTAAGAAGAAAATCCCTCCAGTCCCATCGTTCGCAACTTTCATAAGAGTGTCGTATGCATATTTCTGTTCTTGATTCAACAGCGGAACATTTGTTCGAACGGACTCTATCAACACATCGTAGTCATATTGCCTTTCGCGTGTCAGCTCCTGATTAAATGCGTCGTGCATCGGACGATTGGGCGCTGTGATGCCTAATTGCGCTAGTACCTTGTTCGACATCATCAAGCACATGTCCTCAATTAATATCAATACCTCATTGTAAATTTCATCGCTCAGTTGCAATTCTAGATTTGATGTTGTAGTACGCATCCGATGTAAAATATCGTCAGACATGTTACCTTTGTATTTTGTCCACAAATCAATTGAGTTTGATGGAAAGCACGTTGAGATCGCAAACAATGTTCGCACTTGATGAGCATTTGATGAAATCACAGCATCTGCAAGGGTGCAATCCCAATGAGTGTCATTTTCTAACAATAACAAACGTTGACAGGCTTCTCGGTATGTGCCACACAGTACACCATTAACAGTTCGTAAATGTTGAAATGATGTTGGGCCACGAACGTTGACTAATAGTAAACGCAAATAGAAACACTCGTCGTTGCTTGGATGAATTGTATAAATGCGACCTAAGGCATCGGTGGAAAATACATGTGGGTAACCTGGAACCGGATTTCCTTGTTTTCGTCTTTGGAATTTCTTTAACGATCGTTGTAATGCATTCTCCGCAGTGAAGTATACTCTTTGACCATTTTCCAAATGTACGGCCAAATGAACAACAGTGGGATGTCTTTCGTGAATGGCGAACGAAAAAATGCGCCAAACTGCTTCGTTGCTGCTAACATAGCGACCTAGTTGATATTGTGTGACTTCATCGTTGGAATTCTCCGTACTAACTCCAATCACAGCCATATCACTTCCTTTCGTCACATATTTGCAGATGTGTAGGATTTGTGCGGGAATTAGTGCGACAAACGCGAGTGTTTTGATGATCGTGCGAAAAATGTATAACGGTTTGGTTTTGGCGCAAACCAGGACCGGTATTGCTCCGGTCTAGCTCTACTCTGGAGGCGAGGGTCACTCAGCTCAGGGATTCGCGGGGGTAGATTGACAAGAAGCGCCACTGTGTTTTAAAGGAAAAGGAAGGAAAGGGACTAAACACAGAAAATCCTGAAAGAGAATACAGAAGGATAGGCAACAAAACAAGTAAATACGACCATAAATGTACCACAGTTACGTTTGGGTAAATTTTAATAATTCATAAATAAATCGTAGTATTCACAAATGGAATAATCCGGCCATTAAAATTAAAATTAAATGCAAAGAAGAAGGAAGAAGGTTAGGGAAATGAACGACGGTACAGCGAAATTTTGTTTGGGTCGCAACCAAGTGATGTTGAATATATATATATAAACCAATTTCATAAATAAACCAAAAAAAAGGTAAATGACGCAAAGGGACCTGGCGGTAAATAAAAAGGCCTTTTCTTTACACGGGTACCCTAAAACACACCTGACAGCGGGTATTCTACAACAAGGAAATTTTGGGGTGCTCCTTGGTGTACTCCTTACACTTTTACTTGTTGTCAAGGTATGACAGATGTATTGTTTACATATAGCGACAAAAAGTGACAGTGCTAGTAGTGGTTATGTTAACCGGAAAGATTTACAATAATAACATAAATTAAAGAATCGTTGGGTACACAAAATTATAGGTCAAATGTAAGTACTGTTTTATAAATAAATAGAGGAACGTAACCTCATTATAATTAAGATTGTAGGACAACACTAGGACACACACACAGAGACGGTCTGACCTTGCCCGTGAGGACGATCAAGCTGGAGGTAAGGACTGGCTACCGGACATCTACTTCCTTGCTGGTTGTAGTGGTTACTCCGCTACACTAAACGGACAGTTGCAGGATAGCACGTCGACTCGGAATGTAACCGGTGATCCAGGTATCGTTGGTCGGCAAGATATCAGTCGTAGAGAGAGAGAAAACACACGGAAGAGGGTACGTTCACGACTAACGTGACGTAAATACACCTAACTTTTAGGTACGGGATGTCGTCATTGGACGTACCAACAATCCACACAAAAAGCTGTAAGGAACATATATAAGAGAAGGTAAAAAGCAATAGAACATACCTCTTAAGGTGGTAATCGAGCTAAAAGTAGACGCCAACCCCCATGTGGTTACAGAACCGCAAAGCGAAAATCCAAAAATACTACCACAGAGCTACCAAGACGTTTCCAATGGATAGTAAAGTTGAAATATAACACCAATAAACTCGGAGATCCTTAAATAATTAAGGGATGCAAATTTTCAAGCGTATTGATAAAACCCATGCAGGACAGACGATTGTCAAATCAAAAAGTGACCGGAAAAGAAGATAAAAGGTAAAGGAATTTTATCACAAGGACAAGGACAATACTGGTTTTTAAAATTTAAATACTGAATCTGTACTGTATTCTAACAGGCAACCAACCATACATACGGAAGAAACATAGGGAACGAAACAAACTGTTATAAATGCTTGAGTGCGCGTCTTAAAAAGAGTGTACGCGAAGAATTACTTCAGTGCTTTGGTTACGCCGGTAGCAGACACTCAGTACGACGGTTATTTATGACGTTTTATTCAGACGATTTACCTAGAAGCGCTATTTGTTTATTTTTGCATTTGTTTTGTTTGAATACAGTGTTCAATTTCTTTATTACTAAACTATTAACTTTCACAAAAGGGTCGTGTAATATCCACCTGTTTTCGTAGTATTAAATAAATACCTTACTTTTCGGTGTTATATCTACATGCCAACCCTACAGATGTATTTGATGGATTTTACGGAATGGCAAGATTCGACATTGATATGCGCTTTGAATGTCTTAGAGAGTAACGGCGAATACGGAACAATCCAGCGATTATCAACTTCCATGTCCTGTTTATTCACATTAATAGTTGTTGATCTGCCATTGTCCATAGTGGATCGACGACGATACAGTGGATAACCATCATTTCCGGTAATTGTTTCTGCTACTAATGCGCGTGGATAACGCTTTGAACATTTTCCGTCGACCATACACGGAGCATTGATATTAAATATTCCGCAGGGACCATGAATCATGTTCTTAGTAACAACTTCATGCAGACTTGGATCTTCTTGTTCATCAGGAATTTCCGCTGATATCACATCATCGATTTCATTGGATCTTAACTTTTCAACCAACCAAATGAGAATATGTGCGTGTGGCAATCCGCGTTTCTGCCACTCCACGGAATACATCCAGCAGCGCGTCTCGCCGAAAACGCAATGCTTCACAATGAAATCCATCAGTGATTTCAATTTCTGTTTGAAGACTCTCGCTGTGATGTCATGACGATCGATGGGTGATTGGCCAGGAAACAACTCCTGTTGGATTTCTGTCCACTTGGGATTGCAGGTAAACGTGATGAATAAATCTGCTGTGCCATAATTGCGAACATACGACATGGCATCTTGAGCATATTCATGCATATGTCGCGGACTCCCGACGTAGGTTGCTGGGAGAATCGTCAATCGGCCCACATTTCGTGCATTTCCATCAGTCCTAATGGCATCTCGAAGATGAATATACTCTTCAGAGCGGAGTTTTTTTCTGGTTCAATCTGATGAATAACAATCGCTCAGTTTCAACTTTGACATACATACCGACTGCATATTGGTGAAATAGACGCCGGCATTTCAAGATGTGATTGTCCTCACCTTCACGAACCATCAGTCGATATGAATAATAGTTCATAGAACTGATATTTTTGTTCGATTCAGCGCCTGTCAATAAGTTTACTTCAATAAAATGAACTAAAAAAATTTGGTCTGGTATTTACCTGGACGTGGATTTATCATCTTGATCGAGAAATGACAGCCGTCTTCACCTTGCCAAAATATGATGGGATATTGCAAAGCATCATATGACCGGTGCGTTTCATACACACGCTGCAGTTGATCATTTCGCCGGTGTAGAATGATATCACGGGATTCAAAATGTTCATCAACGACGACAATGGCGACTTCATCAATAGTTGGCACATTGAGACGTCTTGGGTGTTCTTTCGTAGGCCTCTTGTCGGCTCTGATTACAATTTTGTGATCATCAGATGGCATGCGGTCCAGTGCAGCTTTGAACAATTTAACCAGTTTATTGTGTTCATGGAAAAAAGTTTGCAATTGTTTCACTACTGATTTTTTCACCGAACTGTTAATCGCACAACGCGTATCTAGTTCTTCTGATGAATTACCCATGAAATAAATCTGCAGGAATTTATAGTCTGCATCCGACGGTGGCAATAGCGAACCTGCTCGATGATATATCTGACCTTGAATCTGTAATTAATATTAATAATGTTGTTGTGGAATAACCATAACATAAAAGTGTCGAATTTTGTGAAAGATGATTGTGTTAGAAATACCTTAAAAGTGGGCATGAAATTGTCCCGAACTATATTTGTTGCGCCAAACGAAGTCATTTGGAAGCAACTGTTGTAACTTTGGATGTGGCTGAGGAATTGGTTGGATTCGGTTCCTTTTCCAGAAACCAATGAGCGCAGTGGCTCCGGTGGGGGAACCAATGGCGCCAATTTCACTTTGCCATTTGCACAACACAATCCAGGGGTTTCATGTCTGTATTTCAATGCTGTACAATGTGAACATACAACACTCATCGATCCGATAGCAACGGATTGATCTGCACTGTAATCAGTTGTCGCGTTGTAACGGAATGCTGCTCGATAAGTATTCAACGCACTATATGTTTGTCTTCATACACATTGCAGCGCGATTGGCTTCAACCGACCGATAACGTCTCATTCGAAGCATATCATCTTCGTTTGAATTTTCTCTCTGTTCTTGCGTATATGTTGAACGTGTTCGTGATAATCGATTCCGTTCAATTTCATTTCGATGTTCGCGTTGCTCTGCATTTTGTGCAGATCGAAAATTGCTTTGATGTGCAGCATTGCGAGTACGGCGACCTAATTTACTTCGTCTTATGGGCGGCATTGCAATGCGAAGACGCGAACACACAGCACTTACACTAAACTGAAACAATGTAATCGTATTGTCCGCGACAAAGAACCATGGAACGCACACGCGAACACACAGCACTTAAAGTGAACTGAAATAATACAAAGAACCATGGAAAGCAGCTAAGCGCGGGGCAAGTCGGGCAAGCGCGACGACCGAAGCAAACGATTTAGTTCGAAAACCTGCCACCGAGTATCGTAGATGGCGCTCGAAGTGCGAGCGTCACGGTAGCGCTACGGGTGCCCCGTTTTTTCAAATTCGTGCTCCCCGGAGCTCCGTCTCAGGACATAGAGCGGCCAAAAACCTTCTCTGGTTCGTTGTCCGTCTTTAAAAAAAAAATCAGCCAAATCGGTCCAGCCATTCTCAAGTGATGCTCTTACCAACGAACAACATTTCATTTTTATTATATAGATATAATTGTATGTAGTTTTTCATTATTGCAGTCAGTCAAGTTCAGTCCGGATTCTCATTGTAACGTTCGAAAAATAAAAGTTGTTTTTTTAAAAATCGTTCTCCATAAACGAAAAACATAATTAGCGCAGTCTGTAGGATTCACAAAACGAAATTTCCACTAGTGTGACGACAAAAATCGCGTCCGGAAAATTCGGTTCGTTTTAACGATTTATTTGTGAAGTTCAAAATTGGATTACGAGAAGAGCAACGTTTTGAGAAACCCAGAGACGTAGGAGACACACACCAGAGACGTAGGACAGCATCGCCGAAACCTCGCAAATTGATTTTTGGACAACATCGCCGAACTTCAATCCTGGGAACAATTTGGACCGCATCGCCGAATTCACCCAAACCGTAGGATAAGCAACGTAATTTAAGAAAAGAGCATGAAAATCGGCATCATATTCCTGTAGGTCAAATATTCCTTTATTCTAATATTTTAAATATCCCCTACACAGTTCTTTTTCTACTCACGCAGTATAAAGAGAAAGTTTATTAAAATCATTTTATACTTTGTAAAAAACGTAATTTATGCCTTCAGAATTAGAAAAACTAACAGAACAACTTGCTAACGCTTTTACAACTTATCGTAGCGAACAAAGTGAAATAATTGACGAAATTGAAAATCCAGAAATAATGGCACAAGCGCAGCCAAAAACCGTAAATTACTCATTACTTAAATTGTATGTAGAAACTATTCCAAATTTTGATGGTAACCCACACACATTAGGCATTTTTATCGATAATTGCGAAAACCTAATATTGAATTTTTATGATCCAGTAAACGAAACTTTGAATAATTTTATGTTAAGAGCAATAATAAGTAAATTAACAGGTACAGCTTTGAGTCTCATAGGTTCCAGAATAGAATTAAGAACGTGGAACGAAATTAAAAACGCACTAAACTTAAGCTTTGGTGACCAGCGCAACATTGATTGTCTTGTACAAGATTTAATTATTTTGCGACCTAATAAAAATGAAACTCCTTACAATTTTGGAATGAGATGTCAACGCACGTAGTCTCATTTTTCACAATTAAATTCATCACATTTAACCGTCCCAGAAAAAACCTTAAATCAAAAAATTACGACGAATTAGCTTTAAAAACTTTTATCAGTGGATTAAGTGGCCAAATTCAAAATAACGTTAGGCTTAGGAATCCCGAAAATTTAGAAAAAGCAATGTCACTATTAATTGAAGAAGAAAATTTTTTATACAGACAAAATAGAGGTAACTTTTTAAATACGCAATGCTTGGTAAAAGTTTATATTTTAGTACACTCGACCTGGCAAATGGATTTCATCAAATCGAGATGGAACCGACAGACATACAAAAAACAGCCTCTTCTACAGAAAATTGGTACATTACGAATTTAAAAGAATGCCCTTTGGTTTAAAAAACGCTCCTAGCACATTTCAACGTGTTATGGACAACGTTCTAAGAGATTTACAAAACGAAATTTGTGTTGACCTCGACGACATCATAATTTTCAGTACAAGTTTACAAGAACATATCGATCGACTAAAACAGATTTTTGACAGACTTGGACAATCCAACGTTAAAGTACAGGGTGGAGCGCGGGAGACAGATGGAATTGGTAGAGGCGCCGTGCGTGGCGCATGCGCAACAGGGGTCTGGGAGGGGGTTTATCTGAAAGAGGGGAATGGGAAGTTTATGTTTTGTAGCTAATCAGTCGCAACAATGTTTTGGTCAGTGGAACATCGTACGTTTTGTGTCAAAGCCTATTTTAAGAATGGCCGCTCGATCGTACGCGTGCAACGTGCCTTCCGTTTCAGGTTTAATATCGCCCCCCGTGGCCGAATTCCCGACCGAAATCGCATTCTTTCGTGGGTGAATGCATTCGAAACGAGTGGTAATGTGTCAACGATCAGAAGGGGGCCTCAGAACTCCGTCATTACCCCAGAAAACGTTGAAAGAGTTCGAGTCGCCATTCAACAATCTCCAAGGCGGTCAATTCGGAAACAGTCACAAGTCCTTGGCATTTCGAGACGATCTATGCATCGAATAATCAAAGAACACCTGCATATGCATCCCTACAAAATGGTAGTCGTCCAGGAATTGAAACCACGTGATTACGAAGCCAGACAAATCGCGAGTGAAAATATCCTTGCAGCACTGCCTCGAGACGCTGTTGTGTTCTTCTCTGACGAGGCACATTTCCATCTTAGCGGTTGTGTCAACAAGCAAAACATGCGCTATTGGAGCGAGACAAACCCCAGGGAACTCCATCAGAGGCCTCTTCACTCCGATAGGGTAACCGTATGGTGTGCACTTTCGAAAAATGGGATCATCGGACCTTATTTTTTTGAGGAAAATGACAGAGCCGTTTCCGTCAACTCGGCGCGTTATTTGACTATGATTCAGGAGTTTTTCTTGCATGCATTAGATGAAATTGGTGTGGATGAGGACGTCTGGTTCCAACAAGATGGGGCCACCGCCCACACAGCAAGAAGAGTGATGGAGTTTTTGAGAGGGAGGTTCCCCGGGCACCTCATCTCCCTGAGAGGCGATTTGGACTGGCCAGCGCGGTCGCCAGATTTGGCCCCTTGCGACTTTTTCCTTTGGGGCTAGCTCAAATCCAAGGTTTACAATGATCGTCCCAGGACCATAGAAGACCTCAAGAACAACATCAGGGCCAACATCGCTGAAATTCCTGTTGAAATGCTCGGAAGAGTTCACGAAGACTTCAGAAAACGTCTTGATCAGTGTATTCAGAGTGAGGGTGCCCATATGCCAGATACGCTGTTCAAAACCAAATAAATCTAAATTTCCAATGCTTACACGAGGTAAAAATAAAAAGTTTGAGAATTTTTCATGAATTAGTAATGTTTTTTCATTTTATAATCCATCTGTCTCTCGCGCTCCACCCTGTACAACTTGACAAATCAGAATTCTTAGATCAAGAAGTCGCCTATCTAGGACACAAAATCACTAAAGATGGAGTAAAACCAAACCCAGACAAAATTGACGCTATCAAAAAATTCCCAATTCCAAACACCCAAAAAGAAATTAAAAGTTTTCTAGGTCTTGTAGGATACTACAGGAAATTTATAAAAGATTTTGCCAAAATTACAAAACCACTAACGCTCAAGAAGAATTCAAAAATAATTCACGATGATAAATTCATTTCCGCCTTCAATACTTGTAAAAATTTATTAATCAACGCATCTATTCTTCAATACCCTGAATTCCAAATTAATTAGATGGCGCTTAAAGTTAGAAGAATATGACTATGACATTATTTATAAACCCGGAAAAATAAACACCAATGCAGACGCCTTGTCGCGCGTGCAGATAAACGCTTTTGAAACCGAATCAGTAATTAATAACCCCGGAGACATAGACGCAGAATCCTTAGAATTTTTAAGAAATTACGTGAACAAATGACAAATTTAGACGAATTCCCCGCACCTCCGGCTGTGGATGAACAACAACCAAGTACAAGTGAATTGACAATTAATGACCAACGACAAAGTCTCAAAATTCAAATTTTATCAGATATACAAATACAACCCCCTGTTCAACCTAGTAATAATATCTCAACACCCCAACACAGTACCTATAATGAAACAACAAATCCTGGAATCAAAATTTTTGACGAAATTATTAATAACAAAGTAAACCAAATTTTAGTATACCCAAAAGTTCACTTTAAACTTTAAAGAGGGACGACCCTCTCTCTGTAAATCTCCAGGAAAAATGGTCATTACTACGTCGGGAGATGATGAATGTAAATAATTTAAGAATTCCTAGGCATGTTGTGATACAAAACCCTATTCCAATACAAATGCATGGATTTTGTGACGCTTCAACCATAGCGTATGGTGCCTGCGTTTATTTAAGGGCAAGTGATGAACTTGGTCATGTAAACTCTCGCCTTCTCTTTGCCAAAGGCAAGGTGGCACCCCTCAACGGTACAACTATTCCTCGCTTGGAACTTTGTGGTGCTCAAATACTAGCAAAATTAATCCAACAATCGTCTATGGCCTTAGGTAGTGTTATTCATCAGCGATTTTGGTGGACCGATTCGGCTATCGTATTAGGCTGGTTGAATGGAGATACTGCTACTTTAAAAACATTCGTTTGTAATAAGAGTTGTAGAGATCCAGGAAATTACCAAAGGAGGTACTTGGTCGCACGTACCGACGGCAGAAAATCCAGCAGATCTGCTTTCCAGGGGGACTACTGTATCAAATTTTTCTAACTCATCTTTATGGTGGAATGGCCCGAAATGGCTCGTTTACCCCTCATCGCAGTGGCCTGTTGGCATTATCCACAATACCGATCTTCCTGAACAAAAGCAGAATATACATTGTGCGTTGGCGACTCAGGAGGAAATATCCTTTAGTCACTACTCAAACCAGTGGCGTATTTAAGGGGGGGGTTGCTAATGGCCCCCCCCCCCCCCCCCCCCCAGTCGAGTTTCCAAAATCAGCAATAGAAACCCTTGAAATACGCGACGCTACAATTTTTAAAAATATTCACACATTGCTTCTAATTCTTTGTACATTACCCGTTAGTACCTACTGCTACAAATGACAGAATGTTCTCCACTTTAAAATATTTAAAAACATATTTGCGCAATACTTGTAGCGAAGATCGGCTCAATGGACTCGCCCTGCTATATGTGTATTTACATATCGATATTACACCTGATGAACTCCAGAAGAAAGGAAGAATGATGGATTTTGTGTTGTAAATTTTTTTAACTTAGTACCTCATGCCCCCCCTAGAAAAGCATTCTAAATACGCCACTGACTCAAACCTTACCTTCCTGCAGCGTGTGGTCGGTTTTTGTCGAAGATTTATTTTCAATTCTGCTGCATGTCCCTCTGATAGGTTAACTGGTCCGCTATCTTTTAATGAACTTAAACAGGCAATGCTAAGTCTTATCAAACAGGCTCAACTTGAATTATATGCTGCGAAAAAAGGGCCCTATTCACACCAACAGCCATATTTTACGATTAAACCCTTTTTTGGACCCTGCAGGAATTATCCGCGTAGGCGGGCGGTTATCAAACGCAAACTGGACATACTCTTCTAAAATGCATCCTATCGTTTTATCGGGAAAACATGAATTATCTCGTCTGCTGTTTAGGCGAGAACACTTACGTCTGCTTCATGGTGGAGCACAAATGACTCTATACAGCCTTCGTCAAAATTATTGGATAACCAATGGACGTAGCTTAGCTAACCACACAGTAAGAAATTGCGTGCGTTGTTTTAGAGCGTCGCTTTCTCCCGCGGAAGCCATCATGGGCGACCTTCCTTCCTCGCGTCTACAACATACATACCCTTTTGGAACTAACGAAGTCGATTACGCGGGTCCGTTCTCATAAAAGACCGTGTAGGCCGTGGATGTAAAGTAAATAAAGCGTAGGTGCGTTTGCGTTTTCGTATGTTTTACTACAAAGGCCGTGCATTTAGAGGTACTCAATTAACAACGGAACACTTTATCCTTGCGCTTAGAAGGTTTGCGTCCCGTCGAGGGAAACCACGAGTTATCTATTCAGACAATGCAACCAACTTTATTGGTGCCAAGCACGAATTAGCTAAATTTGTAAATAAAAACTCAAAGGAGATATGTGAAGCAAGTATTGAGGAGGGTATAACTTGGCACTTCATTCCGTCTAATTCTCTACATTTCGGGGGTTTATGAGAGGCAGGGGTGAAGTCCTTCAAATTTCACTTTAAAAGAATTGCCGGAAATGCGCTTTTAACATTTGAACATTTTACAACCTTACTCTCACAAATTGAGGCAAAAGGAAACTTGTGATTGAGCGGAGCAGAGGACCTTTGTCTCTATATTTCTCTTGACCTCGCTTTCAGCTTTCACTAATCGCTAGTCGCTACGTTAGTCATTCGAAGAGCAGCAAAGCTAAAAAAAAATATTGTGTGTTATTGTGACTAGTGTGCCGCGTGGAGAATAAGTGTTGAAAAAAACAATGAAACGGTCAACACAGCATTCGCTTGTTAAGTTTTTTTTCTAAAAAAGAAGGAACGAAAGCTCATGAAATTGTGCCAAAAGACGATTCCATTCCTCCTTGTAATGCGGCATGTGTCGAGGATCCATCCACAAAAAATGATGAAGCAAAGAAAGGTAAGTTTTTTTTTAGCAAGCAACTCTAAAAACGATATTCGAACAAAGATTTATTTCTTAATTAACTTTTCATACGATCTCTAATTAAGGGGCTTTAGTGTTTTTGTGTAATTTTGCCTAGTTTCTGGCCAAGATGGAGTTCGTTAAACATTAGAACCTCGCGCTTAAGTATTTTCTTTCTTTTGCAGCCAGGTTGGATTTGACTGAAGCGTCCATGGATTATGATATTGAGAGATATGTGTGCAACCCTCCAAACAATGATGAGGAAAAGCTTGGAGCATTAAAAGAGCCTTGGACGCCACCAGGTAGTTTCAAGTTTCCAGTTACTGGAAAAAAACCTTTCTTTTCAACGTCATTGGACCATTAGGTACTCTTGGCTTGTTTACTCAAACGTCATGCAAGGAGCATTTTGCAAAGTACCTATGTGTTCTACTGGGCAAAAAGGAGGGTGGTCGAGGTAATCAAGAACTTGGAGCCTTGGTTAGTAAGCCATATACTAACTGGAAGAAAGCTTTGGAGACTTTTAGATGCAGATACGCAGTATCATAAATTCGTTGTCGAGCAGGCGTAAACGGTTAAATTTAATAATTTAAATTTAAGATATTATTGCCTAATAAATACATATATAAATTTTTATTTTCACGTAATTATTTTTACTGGGGTTGAATCTTTGACTTTTATTTCGTAAACGGCCAGTAGTAAAAGTTAACTTAGCTACTCGTAAAATGCATGTTGGACTCCCTCCTTGTAAAATCTATAGCTACGTCACTGGCTCGTTGGAATAAAGAATACATTTCGTCAAGAACGTGTGAAATGGAGGCGCAGTCATGCCAGTTTAAAGATTGGACAGTTGGTAGTAATAAAAGAAGACAACATGCCACCCCTTAAGTGGAAGTTAGGGCGTATAGAGGAGATCCATCCAGGGAAAGACGGCGTTTGTCGCGTGGCATCGATAAAAACAGCAAGCGGTATCCTGAAGCGAGCTTATACCAAGATCTGTCCACTTCCAGTTGAATCATCTTCGCAGAAGAAAGTTTAGTGGCGCACTCAGACAATTGGGTGTTTTCTTTGTGAACCATAGTGGTTTATCAGTTTTTTTTGTGCGTTTATAAATAGAAAATTACTACTGTTTATGTTAATGAAATCAACATTTATTTGAATTTCGCATTGTTGCGTTGATTTGAAAT
>NW_022171180.1:0-1989 GCF_008802855.1 Photinus pyralis | reverse complement strand
GGAAAGAAAAATTGTCCGAGATCGGCCGGGAAAAAACATTTTCTTATAGAGTTTGGCCAGTAGAATCCATAATTTCAAACAGTTCCAAGATTGGACTACTAGATCAAAAGTTACAGCCCTTTGAACTTTTTGTCGAAATTTGTAATTAGTCCATAACTTTTGATTGGGGGGCCTGATCGAAAAAGTACGAATCGTTTTGGATTCTACGCACCAAAATTAGTGAGAAAAAGTGTTTTCCCGAGAAATTTTGAAGCAGTCGATTTTTGGTAAAAAGGAAGGTAATACACTGCCTTCTTTTGAGGCCGGAAAGAAAAATTGTCTGAGATCGACCGGGAAAAAAACATTTTCTTATAGAGTTTGGCCCGTAGAATCCATAATTTCAAACAGTTCCAAGATTGGACTACTAGATCAAAAGTTGCAGCCCTTTGAACTATATATATATATATATATATATATATATATATATATATATATATATATATATATATATATATAACTGTAGTAACTTTTGATTTAGTGGCCCAAGTCGGTTCATATTCCAGTGGAACTCGGGCGGGACTTTACGGAAGCGCAGGTATACGACGGGACGAACTAAATCACTCCTAGGGAGGCTCAGGTTTACGCCGGGGTATTTGCCACTGTTTCTCCCTGTCCCCGGGCGGGCGGTAAACGGCGGGAGTAGATGTAACTCTCTTAGTAAACTCGTTAAACGCGGGGAAACGGCGGGGGGAGATGTAACTCTCTTAGTAAACTCGTTTAAACGCTGGGCTAACACGGCATCGGGAGCTAGAGAACTCTCTAGAAACTCGTAAACGCGTGGCTAAACGGCCGTAGTTAGAATGTAACTCTCTTAGGTAAACTCGTTCAAACGCGGGTACAACGGCGGATAGATTGCCTAACTCTCTTAGTAAACTCGTTAAACGCGGTGTAAACGGCCGGGAGCTAGAATTGCATAACTCTACCTTTTAGTAAAAACCGTTAAACGCGCCGGTAAACGGCCAGCGGGAGTAGAATGCTAAACTCTCTTAGTAAACTCGTGTAAACTGTCGGGGTAAACGGCTGCGGAGTAGATGCTAACTCTACTTGAGTAAACTCGCGCTTAAATCGCGCGTGTCGACCTCGGCTTAAACGGCGGAGTAGATGTTAACGTCTCTTTAGCCTAATCTCTGGGTTAAACGCGCGGCTCTACACGCGGGCGTAGTAGATGTAACTCTCTTAGCTCAAAACCTCATTAAACGCGGGTAAACTGGCCCGCGTAGTAGATGTAACTCTCTTAGTAAACTCGTTAACGCGGCGATAAACGGCTTGCGGAGTAGATTGTAACTCTCTTACTAAAACTCGCTTAAACGCGGGGTAAACGCGCTGGGAGCTAGATTAACTCTCCCTTAGTAGACTCGTAAACCGGGCGTAACGGCGGGAGCTTAGATGTAACTCACCTTATAAACTGTTTAAACGTCGGGTAAAACGGCGGGCGAGAGATGTAACTCTCTTAGTAAACTCGTTAAACGCGGGTAAACGGCGGGGGTAGGTGTAACTCTTGTGAAATGGTAGGTATATGCCTCGACTAAGTACAACTCTAATTCTATTTAACCTACTACCTACCTAAAGGGTAGGTGGGCTGGGTTCACGCCCGCACCATTTGACCGTCCCTACCGTCGCAACCGGTGGGTTATTTATTACCCTCCCCTCCGCCACGACGCGCTTCCGAAGGGACGCCGAGCCAGCGGCTGTTAATGATTTGACATTTCAGGGAACTCGGCGGGTCTCGAATGCGGCGCGCTCGGACGGCCTCAATTCAGCGGTGCTCGCGATAACCCGCCGAGTTCCCCTGAAATGCAGAAGACGGCGAAACTTCGAGATCCGCTGCCGTCGCTTCTACGGTCGCAACCGTGGTCATTTTCTTCCCTCCACGACACTCGGCGACGCCGCGCACCCGAAGGGACGCCGAGCTAGCGGCCGTTGACGGTTTGACATTTTAGGGGAACTCGG
>NW_022171179.1:0-1389 GCF_008802855.1 Photinus pyralis | reverse complement strand
TTTTTGATTGGTTCACAAATTTTTTCCTTATAACCACTTTCTGGGGCATCATACTAACATATTTCCAGGGTTTTTCCTTTCACGTAATACTTAGGTCCATACTATTGTGAAAATAATCGTATAAAAGCCGATCACATTGGTTGTCTTGGGGTCCCTTCCTTTTGTTCGTACTTTCAGATGGTAACTATTTGTATTTGAAGATGTATACAATTTTATTTGATATGTATCTTGCATTCCATCCATTATTCATGTGGTATATTTGTTAACAATGTTTCGCGGTCACATGATGATGCCATTTTGCGATTGTGCAATAAATATTTCTATGTGAAATGGCAAACGGCCACTAAACCACCCACCTATCCAGCTAGCTCAATTGAACACAGGTACACTAACAAGATATTTTAAAAGAAATACGTACATAATTATAATTTTTCTAGGACACGTCCGTCGTCCAACCCTAACCAGAACGAAAATCTCGATATTGACCTAAATTTTATTAATTTGCGAAATTCATCAGCTTTGACTGCCTCCAAAATTCCAAAGAATTAACTAACAAATTTGCAATTTTCACCTGATATAATTCCGGGTACGATATAGAAAAATTTAACTTGAGAACTATTATTTGGGTTTTAATTTGGGCTCGATTAATCACAAAACCAACAATTTACACATTAAAAATTTATTTGACATAAAACATCAAGTCAGCTGAATGAAAAACAGGCACTCAGAGCCAGAAGCGAATAATTAGTTAAAGAAATCTTAATTACCTTAGAGGGTCACTAATACAAGGTCTGCGGTCGTAACTGTAATTTACAATAAATGACGCACAAACACAAAAAATCAGTTGATATTGCGATTCAGACGACAATGGTTTCGTTATAATTACAATTATAGTGTTGGCAATTTAGTGGTGGACAAAACCCTCTTTAACGGATACTGGAAAACTTCTTGGTAAAGGTAAAACATCCTTCCGCTTAACTCGGTTTATAACATTCACTTAAATAACGCCGTATTATATAAATCTCTTATTGTACTACAACTGACTTCGTAAACACAATTAAACAAGACTAACTGACTCTTTAAAAAGTAAAAAAAAAAACAAATGTACTCGAATACGGCTACGTTTCAACGTCCAAAAAATTCGATTCACGTCTTCCAAAAAGTGCCAAGAAAAACCTCCGGTTGGCTTATTTAAAACTTTCCGCCCCTTTCAACTAATTAGCTTACGCAGCGATAAGAAAACTTCTTATCTACAACCGGAGACAAACATGAGATAAGCTTTTAGAAATACTACGCAAATAATTCCTTAACTGAGTAAATCTAGTATTTTAACATGATTATCAAAACAAAATAAACAAAACACGAGCGATTATTTAAACAAAAATTAGA
>NW_022171178.1:0-584 GCF_008802855.1 Photinus pyralis | reverse complement strand
CTTTTAGACCAATAATAGAAATATACAACATTAAAACGGGCAGGTACGGAAATAAACGAATGTGAAGGTTACAAAAGGTGACTACCACAGAATAGAAAAGTTATAAACAGGGTGATTGAAATGGAAATACGAACAAAATGTTGATATAATAATAAAACTGTTACATACTCTTCACAGTTGTCGCAGTTAATTTTATAAACACCTGATTTATCTTTGTTGTCAGTGGGGGGAGTATGGTTTCTTAGGATATTACTTCACTTCAAAATCATATCCAACCTTACAAAATATCCTAAGAAACCATAATCCCCCCATTGACAACATGATGAACGCATTTTCGCAGCCGGCAGTCCAGTTAAACTTGAAGTTCTTCTTTAGTAAGCCCGCGAGAGGGAAAATGAGTGAAGAAAAGTTTGTTTTGAAACGTCTGCACCAAGAACTCATGTCGGTCATTCTTCAGGGACTGTTGTCGGAACTGTAATCTGCAGTATGGCTCCCACTTTGCCTGGGTCTACCAATGTTGAACTCAAGCGTTTTTGAGTATTTTATTTTTAATTTCAAACTGACATAACATTACAAGCCTACTA
>NW_022171177.1:0-6572 GCF_008802855.1 Photinus pyralis | reverse complement strand
CAACCTCTCGGAATCGAACGAAAACTGTTACTAGACTAAATCGGGTGCGAGGAATCCAAATTTTGACATTTATTTTGGACCTGCGAGGCCATTTAGGCACTCAAAATTCAAAAAAAACTCAAAATTTTTGACATGACCCCCTTTAAAACTCCCTCGTTCGGTTATTTATCACAACCGATCGAGCTCGTTGAGGGCTCGTTGGAAAGCTAAAGGATCAGAGAATCCACCACAAAAATTTGAGCCCGGTGGGTCGAAGGGTTACGTCACAGCAGCGGACCAAAGTTAGGGTGGATTTTCTCCGGAACCGGATGTCCGATCTAGCGAAATATTTTTTTCTGAATTCTGTGAACCTTCCTCTTTCCAACGAGCCATAATCGAGCCCGATCGGTTCATAAATAACCGAACGAGGAGTTTTAAAGGGGGTCATGTCAAAAATTTTGAGTTTTTTTTGAATTTTGAGTGCCTAAATGGCCTCGTGGCCCAAAAGTAAGGCCGAATTTGGATTCAGAGCACCCCTTTTACTTATACATATCAACCAAAAAAAATTTCAAGTCGATATCTCGATAAATAAAAAAGTTGCATTTTTTGACTTTTTCCTACGTCCCGGCATAGAAAAAAGTGAAAGTCCGGTAGGCTCGAAATGGACAATTTTTTCGTAATTTTCGTCGTAAATTTCGATGTTTGGTCAACCTCTCGGAATCGAACGAAAACTTGTTCTTAGACTAAATCGGGTGCGAAGGATCCAAAATTGACATTTATTTGACCTGCGAGGCCATTTAGGCACTCAAATTCAAAAAAACTCAAAATTTTTGACATGACCCCCTTTAAAACTCCCTCGTTCGGTTATTTATCAACCGATCGAGCTCGTTGAGGCTCGTTGGAAAGCTAAAGGATCAGAGAATCCACCACAAAAATTTGAGCCCGGTGGGTCGAAGGGTTACGTCACAGCAGCGGACCAAAGTTAGGGTGGATTTTCTCCGGACCGGATGTCCGATCTTAGCGAAAATTTTTTTCTGAATTCTTGTGAACCTTCCTCTTTCCAACGAGCCATAATCGAGCCCGATCGTTCATAAATAACCGAACGAGGGAGTTTTAAAGGGGGTCATGTCAAAAATTTTGAGTTTTTTTTGAATTTTGAGTGCCTAAATGGCCTCGTGGCCCAAAAGTAAGGCCGAATTTGGATTCAGAGCACCCCTTTTACTTATACATATTCAACCAAAAAAAATTTCAAGTCGATATCTCGATAAATAAAAAAGTTGCATTTTTTGACTTTTCCTACGTCCCGGCATAGAAAAAAGTTAAAGTCCGGTAGGGCTCCGAAATGGACAATTTTTTCGTAATTTTCGTCGAAATTTTCGATGTTTGGTCAACCTCTCGGATCGAACGAAAACTTGTTCTTAGACTAAATCGGGTGCGAGGAATCCAAATTTGACATTTATTTTGGACCTGCGAGGCCATTTAGGCACTCAAAATTCAAAAAAAACTCAAAATTTTTGACATGAACCCCCTTTAAAACTCCCCTCGTTCGGTTATTTATCAACCGATCGAGCTCGTTTGAGGTCGTTGGAAAGCTAAAGGATCAGAGAATCCACCACAAAAATTTGAGCCCGGTGGTCGAAGGGTTACGTCACAGCAGCGGACCAAAGTTAGGGTGGATTTCTCCGGAACCGGATGTCCGATCTAGCGAAATATTTTTTCTGAATTCTGTGAACCTTCCTCTTTCCAACGAGCCATAATCGAGCCCGATCGGTTCATAAATAAGCCGAACGAGGGAGTTTTAAAGGGGGTCATGTCAAAAATTTTGAGTTTTTTTGAATTTTGAGTGCCTAATGGCCTCGTGGCCCAAAAGTAAGGCCGAATTTGGATTCAGAGCACCCCTTTTACTTTTACATATCAACCAAAAAAAATTTCAAGTCGATATCTCGATAAATAAAAAAGTTGCATTTTTTGACTTTTTCCTACGTCCCGGCATAGAAAAAAGTGAAAGTCCGGTAGGCTCCGAAATGGACAATTTTTCGTAATTTTTCGTCGTAAATTTCATGTTTGGTCAACCTCTCGGAATCGAACGAAAACTTGTTCTTAGACTAAATCGGGTGGAGGAATCCAAATTTGACATTTATTTTGACCTGCGAGGCCATTTAGGCACTCAAAATTCAAAAAAAACTCAAAATTTTTGACATGACCCCCTTTAAAAACTCCCTCGTTCGGTTATTTATCAACCCGATCGAGCTCGTTGAGCGGCTCGTTTGGAAGCTAAAGCCGGATAGAGAATCCCACCACAAAAATTTGAGCCCGGCTGTCGAAGGGTTTACGTCACAGCAGCGGACGCAAAAGTTAGGGTGATTTTCTCCGGAACCGGATGTCCGATCTTAGCGAAATATTTTTTTCTGAATTCTGTGAACCTTCCTCTTTCCAACGAGCCATAATCGAGCCCGATCGGGTCATAAATAACCGAACGAGGGAGTTTTAAAGGGGGTCATGTCAAAAATTTTGAGTTTTTTTTGAATTTTTGAGTCCTAAAATGGCCTCGTGGCCAAATGTTAGGCCGAATTTGGATTTCTGAGCACCCTTTATATTACGTATCAACAAAAAAATTTCAGTCGAGCTATCACGATAATAAAAGGTTGCATTTGACTTTTTCCTACGTCCGACATGAAAAAAGTGAAAGTAGGTCCGAAATGGACAATTTTTCGTTGATTTTCGTTCGTAATTCGATGTGGTCAACCCTTCGGAGCAACTAAAACTTGTTCTAGAAGATCGGGTGCGGGATCCAATTTGACATTTATTTTACCTGCGGAGTGCCATTTAGCCTTCACATTTCAAAAAAACTCAAATTTTTGAATGCCCCTTTTTTTAAACTCCTCGTTCGGTATTTATCACGAGCGATGCTCAGTTGAGCTCGTTGGAAGAAGATAAAGGTCAGAGAATCCACCAAATTTGAGCCGTGGGTCGAAGGTTACGTCACGCAGCGGACAATTGGGTGGTTTTCTCCGGACAGGATTGTTCGATCTTAGCGTTATTTTTTTTCTGAATTCTGTAACTTCCTCTTCCAACGACCATAACGAGCCGGATCGGTTCATAAATAACGAACGTGATGGGAGTTGTTACAAGGGGGCATGTTCAAATAAATTTTGGTTTTTGATTTTGGTGCGCTAAATGGCCTCGTGCCAAAAGTAGGCGAATTTGAGATTCAGAGAACCGAATTTACTTATATAATTTAACCAAAGAAAGTTTTTCAGTGTATCTCGGTAAATAAAGTTGCATTTTGATTTTTTCTAGTCCGCATAGAAAGTGAAGTCCGGTTAGGCTCCCGAATGGAAATTTTTCGTAATTTTCGTCGTAATTTCGATGTTTGGTCAACCTCTGAATCTGAACGAAAATTTTCTTGACTAATACTCGGTGCGGCGAATCAAATTTTACTTTATTTTGACCTGCGGAGTGCATTTAGGCACTCAAATGGTCAAAAAATCAAAATTTATTTACATTGACCCCTTTAATATCCCTCAGTCGGTTATTATCAACCGATCGAGTCGTGTGAGGCTCGTTGGAAAGCTAAAGATCAGAGAAATCCACACAAATTGAGCCGGTGACGTCGAAGGGTTACGTACAGCAGCGACCAAAGGTTAGGGGGATTTTCCTCCGGACGGATGTCGATCTGAGCGAATTTTTTTTCTGACATCTGTGACTTCTTCTTTCCAACGAGCTAATCGAGCCCGATCGGTTCATAAATAACCGAACGAGGGAGTTTTAAAGGGGGTCATGTCAAAAATTTTGAGGTTTTTTTGAATTTTGAGTGCCTAAATGGCCTCGTGGCCCAAAAGTAAGGCCGAATTTGGATTCAGAGCACCCCTTTTACTTATACATATCAACCAAAAAAAAATTTCAAGTCGATATCTCGATAAATAAAAAAGTTGCATTTTTTGACTTTTTCCTACGTCCCGGCATAGAAAAAAGTGAATGTCCGGTAGGCTCCGAAATGGACAATTTTTCGTAATTTTCGTCGTAAATTTCGATGTTTGGTCAACCTCTCGGAATCGAACGAAAACTTGTTCTTAGACTAAATCGGGTGCGAGGAATCCAAATTTGACATTTATTTTGACCTGCGAGGCCATTTAGGCACTCAAAATTCAAAAAAAACTCAAAATTTTTGACATGACCCCCTTTAAAACTCCCTCGTTCGGTTATTTATCAACCGATCGAGCTCGTTGAGGGCTCGTTGGAAAGCTAAAGGATCAGAGAATCCACCACAAAAATTTGAGCACGGTGGGTCGAAGGGTTACGTCACAGCAGCGGACCAAAGTTAGGGTGGATTTTCTCCGGAACCGGATGTCCGATCTTAGCGAAATATTTTTTTCTGAATTCTGTGAACCTTCCTCTTTCCAACGAGCCATAATCGAGCCCGATCGGTTCATAAATAACCGAACGAGGGAGTTTTAAAGGGGGTCATGTCAAAAATTTTGAGTTTTTTTTGAATTTTGAGTGCCTAAATGGCCTCGTGGCCCAAAAGTAAGGCCGAATTTGGATTCAGAGCACCCCTTTTACTTATACATATCAACCAAAAAAAAATTTCAAGTCGATATCTCGATAAATAAAAAAGTTGCATTTTTTGACTTTTTCCTACGTCCCGGCATAGAAAAAAGGGAAAGTCCGGTAGGCTCCGAAATGGACAATTTTTCGTAATTTTCGTCGTAAATTTCGATGTTTGGTCAACCTCTCGGAATCGAACGAAAACTTGTTCTTAGACTAAATCGGGTGCGAGGAATCCAAATTTGACATTTATTTTGACCTGCGAGGCCATTTAGGCACTCAAAATTCAAAAAAAACTCAAAATTTTTGACATGACCCCCTTTAAAACTCCCTCGTTCGGTTATTTATCAACCGATCGAGCTCGTTGAGGGATCTTTGGAAAGCTAAAGGATCAGAGAATCCGCCACAAAAATTTGAGCCCAGTGGGTCGAAGGGTTACGTCACAGCAGCGGACCAAAGTTAGGGTGGATTTTCTCCGGAACCGGATGTCCGATCTTAGCGAAATTTTTTTTTTTCTGAAATTCTGTGAACCTTCCTCTTTCCAACGAGCCATAAGCGAGCCCGATCGGTTGATAAATAACCGAACGAGGGAGTTTTAAAGGGGGTCATGTCAAAAATTTTAAATTTTTTTGAGTTTTCAGTGCCTAAATGGCCTCGTGGCCCAAAAGTAAGGCCGAATTTGGATTCAGAGCACCCCTATTACTAAACCAAAAAAAATTTCAAGTCGATATCTCGATAAATAAAAAAGTTGCATTTTTTGACTTTTTCCTACGTCCCGGCATAGAAAAAAGTGAAAGTCCGGTAGGCTCCGAAATGGACAATTTTTCGTAATTTTCGTCGTAAATTTCGATGTTTGGTCAACCTCTCGGAATCGAACGAAAACTTGTTCTTAGACTAAATCGGGTGCGAGGAATCCAAATTTGACATTTATTTTGACCTGCGAGGCCATTTAGGCACTCAAAATTCAAAAAAAACTCAAAATTTTTGACATGACCCCCTTTAAAACTCCCTCGTTCGGTTATTTATCAACCGATCGAGCTCGTTGAGGGCTCGTTGGAAAGCTAAAGGATCAGAGAATCCACCACAAAATTTTGAGCCCGGTGGGTCGAAGGGTTACGTCACAGCAGCTGACCAAAGTTCGGGTGGATTTTCTCCGGAACCGGACGTCCGATCTTAGCGAAATTTTTTTTTCTGAATTCTGTGAACCTTCCTCTTTCCAACGAGCCATAATCGAGCCCGATCGGTTCATAAATAACCGAACGAGGGAGTTTTAAAGGGGGTCATGTCAAAAATTTTGAGTTTTTTTTGAATTTTGAGTGCCTAAATGGCCTCGTGGCCCAAAAGTAAGGCCGAATTTGGATTCAGAGCACCCCTTTTACTTATCCATATCAACCAAAAAAAAATTTCAAGTCGATATCTCGATAAATAAAAAAGTTGCATTTTTTGACTTTTTCCTACGTCCCGGCATAGAAAAAAGTGAATGTCCGGTAGGCTCCGAAATGGACAATTTTTCGTAATTTTCGTCGTAAATTTCGATGTTTGGTCAACCTCTCGGAATCGAACGAAAACTTGTTCTTAGACTAAATCGGGTGCGAGGAATCCAAATTTGACATTTATTTTGACCTGCGAGGCCATTTAGGCACTCAAAATTCAAAAAAAACTCAAAATTTTTGACATGACCCCCTTTAAAACTCCCTCGTTCGGTTATTTATCAACCGATCGAGCTCGTTGAGGGCTCGTTGGAAAGCTAAAGGATCAGAGAATCCACCACAAAAATTTGAGCCCGGTGGGTTACGTCACAGCAGCTGACCAAAGTTAGGGTGGATTTTCTCCGGAACCGGATGTCCGATCTTAGCGAAATTTTTTTCTGAATTCTGTGAACCTTCCTCTTTCCAACGAGCCATAATCGAGCCCGATCGGTTCATAAATAACCGAACGAGGGAGTTTTAAAGGGGGTCATGTCAAAAATTTTGAGTTTTTTTTTAAATTTTGAGTGCCTAAATGGCCTCGTGGCCCAAAAGTAAGGCCGAATTTGGATTCAGAGC
>NW_022171176.1:0-1891 GCF_008802855.1 Photinus pyralis | reverse complement strand
AAAAAAAATGCGCTATTGTGGCCACTTTGTCCGTCCGTCCGTCCGTCCGTCCGTCCGTCCGTCCGTCCGTCCGCTAACTTTGCGACGTTACTAGTTTTTTATCTTAAGAGCTATTGTTCTACTTTTTTCGCTATTTGGTTCGTTATGGTGTCGAGTCTTGTACCAAGGAAGGAATTTTTTCTTTACCGCTTACAAAAAAAGTTATTGTAAAAAAAACAAAAAACCGTTTTTTACATGTTCCATAATTTTACACTTTTGCCGTTTATTAACGATCCTAGAGACCGTTTATAATTTTGCATTGCTATCTGTCGCCTGCCGGTTGGTCTCTCCGTCTGTTCCTTTGTCTGTCTGTCCATCTATCTGTCCGTGTGAACAATAACTTTGTTTAGAAATGTTCGATCGCTTTTACATCTCCGTTAGTTATGAACTGAATTGCATGAAATTCAATATGGGCATAGCTTTAGCCATATTATACGCAATGCCAAAAGTTGGATCGAATCGATTCAAAATTCACAGTGCCCTTTTCGCATCTCGACCATTTATAAACCGAATTGCAAACTTTTTTGCAGTGCCAACTATTTTATTTATGGAAGAATTTAAATGAAATTTGATACATAGGCACTTGTAATAAAGGAAAATCAAACGCCAATTTCAAAATTTGGTTTTGCGCATGCGCAGTGCCAACTTTTTTATTTATGGAAGGATTTAAACGAAATTTGATACATAGGCACTTGGGATAAAGGAAAATCAAACGCCAATTTCAAAATTTGGTTTTGCGCATGCGCAGTGCCAACTGTTTTATTTATTGAAGAATTTAAATGAAATTTGATACATAGGCACTTGGAATAAAGGAAAATCTAGCGCCAGTTTCAAAATTTTATTTTGCGCATGTGCAGTGCCAACTTTTTTATCTATGAACTATTTAAGTGAAATGTGATACTTAGGCGCTTGGAACAAAGGAAAATCTAACATTAGTTTTAAAATTTAGGTTTGCGCATGCGCAGTTCAAACTTTCTTATTTAGAAAAGCATTGAAATGAAATTCTTCTCATAAACTGAAATTGAAGTAGCACGTCAACAATGGATTGCCCATGTGCAACGCTATCATTCATATTTGTGGCCGGATTTTTACGATTTTAACAGAAGTTGCATCTTACAAATGGGAAATGAATGCAAGTGGAAATGCGCTTTATGTAAATCGTTTACGATTACTTTTAACTTGTTTCTTATTTCAAAGATAAACCTCAGTTGTGCGTAGCAAGTTGTCTTGACTCATATTTAAGTAGGACTAGAGAATATCGCGCATCTCCAACTACAGGAAGTTTGTTTATTTCTTTTAAAAAACCGTTTCATTCTGTTTCCGTTCAAACTATAAGCAGGTGGTTAAAGGACACCTTACTGGAATGCGGGGTCGATAAAAATTATTCAGCTTACTCTACACGGCATGCGAGTACATCTGCATTCTGCAGCCAACCGTAAGGGCTTAAGTATAGACATTATTAGAAGAACTGCGGGTTGGACAGAGACTTCGCAGATGTTTGCCTTATTCTATAATCGACCTCTGCAATCAAAAGGAATCTTTGCTGAAACTGTGTTTTCGAAAAGTGATTAGTCTTATTAGTTATATATTTAAAATGTAGTTTCATTTATCATCTTAAGACAATATGTTGTTTTAGTTTTTACTATGATTAATCTGTCCTTATTTTAATAGATTTAAAATAAAGCGATATTTTTCTCTCTATTGTAGTGTCGCAACCTGCTTTAAACGTCGACAGTTTGATCATAGAGGGCGAAGGGCGTGATATAATCTTAAGATCAAACGAGCTTACCTAAGTGAAGTTCGATCTTGATTATATACAGCCCTTCGCCCGAAATGATCACTCCCGCCCTCC
>NW_022171175.1:0-11500 GCF_008802855.1 Photinus pyralis | reverse complement strand
CATGACGAAGTGGGTGGATAGAAATTAACCCGCGGTACAACACAGCAAAAAGTTATATATTTATATATTCACATTACAAAATCTAACATGTCACTGAACTGGCATTATACGTACAAAAAAACTAACAGGAAGCGTCAGTTGGTAGGTACGCTTGTTTTTACCAGTGGAGACCTCTTAATATTCACTACAGTCTCCCCTGCTATATAATTCATCTGGTAATCGCTCAGGTAGGGTGGTGGTCTATGGTTTCGATTTGATCTTCGTGGTGGTTCTGGACGATCTGCTTCTGGAATCAGAATCTGCTCCATTTCTTGTCGATCTAAACTACGTGGTAAAATGGCAGGTTGGTATTCTTCTTCATATTCCAATGGTTTTTGGATTTGTGGCTCCTCTGGTAGGTTGAAGGTTACTTGTTTAGGTGCATTTCTTCTGAGCTGGTTTACGTGTCGTTTCACTATTCGGTCGTTTTCTAATCGGACAAGGTAATGTAATTTCCCTAGGCATTTTACTACCGTTCCTGGCTTCCAGGTCCGTTTGTTTTGTATGTAAAATTCGGCTACAATGTCCTCTCCCGCTTGATGTGAACGTGCACGACGTTTTTGCAGGTCTTGATTCGGTGTAGGAATATGAAGAAACATTGAGTCTAAACGGATTCTGAATTTTCTGTTTAAATATTGTTCTGCTGGTGTCTTTCCATTTAGTAACGGTGTCGCTCGATATCGGAATAATATTTTCATAATTTTTGTTTCCAATGGGATACTTTCCGTTGACATTGATTTTAATTTGTTTTTGAGAGTTTGTACATTTCTCTCGGCCAGTCCGTTCGTGGCAGGATGTCCTGGTGCGATAAATTTTTGGAAAATAGCGTTATTCTTACAATACGTTCTGAACTCGTTACTCGTGAAAATTGTGGCATTGTCTGATACCATTTCTTTTGGATATCCATTTCGAGAGAAAATTCTGTTTAAAAGTTCCATGGTGTTTTCTGAATTAGGATGTTCTCGTAGGACTTCCATTTCGGCCCACCTTGACTTCGTATCTATGCATAAGAGGATGTAGACATGATCGATGGGTCCTGCGTAGTCGATATGTACCCTGTCCCAATTCTCTTGAGGTAGTTCCCAGCGATGGACTTCAGCTTTGGGTGGTGAATGGAGCCTTTTCTTGCATTCTTCACATGCTCGAACGATGTTTTCAATTTCTTTGTCGATGTTTTGCCAATAACAATAGCGTCGTGCCAGCTGTTTCATTTTGGTGCTCCCTAGGTGTGTTGAGTGTAAGTCGTTTAAAATATCAGCTTGCATTGTCTTCGGTATGACAATCCTATGGCTCCTGTATAAGACTCCGTCGTTTAAAAGGAATTCAGATTCGATGCGTTGAGTCTTCATTTGTTCGATAATTTTGCACATTTCGGAATCCCTTCCAGTCTCGTACTTTATACGCTCATATCCTATTTGGTCTGTCGAGATATTGAATACCTGTTCGTGGTTAACTTGATCGAGTTCTTCGTCAAATGCTGTTTCAATTTTTCCTTTGTCATCATGTAGTGGTGCTCGTGATAAACAATCAGCGTTGGTGTTATCGATGCCTTTCTTAAACTGTACTTTATAATCAAACGTTGATAAAAATGAAGCGTAGCGAATGAGGCGTGACGATGTGGTTTTCGATGCTTTTGATTTCGAGTTAAAAATCCGCACTAAAGGTTGATTGTCGGTGCTCAGTGTAAAGCTTTTTCCAATTAAATACTGTTGAAAATGACTAACACCATAAACGATCGCCAATGCTTCTCGATCGAGCTGGGAATAATTCTGCTCGGCCCTGGTTAAGGATCGGGACGCAAATGCAATTGGACGTTCATCGTTGGCTGTAGAATGGGATAACACAGCTGCAATTCCATATGGACTGGCATCGGTGGTTAATAAAACTGGTTGCTCGGGGTCATACGGTACAACAACTCGGTCACTGGCAATTTCCATTTTCAAATTGTTGAATGCTTGGTTGCACTCTTGATTCCATAAGAACTGATTATCGTGTTGTAATAATTTTCGTAAAGGTGCAGTCATGCTCGATAGATTTGGGAGTAATCTTGCGTAATAAGTTATCATGCCGAGAAATCGCCGGACATCTGCAACATTTTTCGGATTAGGCATGTTCAATATGGCTTTTACCTTATCGGGTGACTTTGCAATGGTGTTTTTTCTTATGATGTATCCTAGATACTCGATTTCGTTCTGAAAAAAACTGCACTTTGCCTCGTTCAGGTGAAGATCGTTTTCTTGCAATTTGGTTAAGCATTTAATTAAATTGCTGTAGCATTCTTTGTAAGAGTTACCATGCACAATTATGTCGTCAAAATATGAGGTTGTTTTTGGACAGTCCCGTAGAATCTGATCAATGACTCGGTTAAACTCAGCTGGAGCCGTTTTAATTCCGAAACTCAAACGATTTACATGATATGTCCCCTGGTGGGTAGACATAGTTTGTATTACACTGCTGTCTTTGTCTACACGTAAATGTAAATATGCCTTATAAAGGTCGAGTCTACAGAAGTAAGACGAATCCCGCAAACTGTTAAGGACTTCGTCTACGCGCTTAATGGGGTAGTTCACGTTCACTAAACTGTCATTTACGGCAACTTTATAATCGACACAAAGCCGCACTCCTCCTTGTGGTTTTTGTACCACCACAAGTGGTGAACCCCAGTCACTTACATCACATTTACTTATAATTCCGGCAGATTCTAACATTTCTAATTCGTGACTAACTTTATCGCGTAACGCATATGCAACACTCCGTTCTCGTGTGTACACAGGTTTGACATTATCGCGAAGCGCTAACTTAATCACTACATTCGGAACGCATCCCACTTTTTGTTCGAAGATATTGGGAAATTGTTCACGCACCGACTCAATTGAATTTATGTAATCACTATGGATTTGTGTTAATTTTTTACTGGTCTGTTTATCGATTTCCTGTAATTGAATGTTTAGATGGCGAATCCATTCGCGACCTACTAATGGATCATACCCCTCAGGCACTACGTATAGATCCTCTAATGTGGGATTTTGATAATTGTGGTATTGAACCATTACTTGTACTTTCCCATGTGGTTGAAAGGTTTGACGTGTGTAAGTACGAAATGTTAGGTTAGACGGTTTCAGTTTTTGCTTGCAGTTAAGTTTATCGAAAAGGTCTTTTGGAAGTAACGTGAATCCCGCTCCGGAGTCGACCTCAAATTGAATTGCTTGTCCTTCGACATTGATGAATGTGTAGTATTTACGGGTATCGTCTCCTTCGGATGAATATACATCTTCAATACGATTCACACTGAAATTATCAATGTTGTAGGTAGTATTATGTGCACTACTATCACGTTTTGATTTGATTAACGTTGAAATGCAAACATTCGCAACATGTCCTTGTTTGCCACAACCGGTACACTTTAAGTTTGTTTGTTGTACACGACAGTCTTTTGACGTATGGTTGTCACGACCACAGAATAAGCACATATTGTCAATTCCTAACTCACGGTAGTTTACCCGGCCTCGTGAAGAATTACGATTTTGGTGTGACTGTTGTCGATAGTTGCGTGATGATGACCTATGACGATTATGATCCGGCTTTCGATTGTGCTGAGAATTTTGGCTCTGACGTCTCGTAAATTGTCCTTCTCTGCTCGGAATCACACTATTTATTGATGTATTTGTTGATGGAGTTGAAGTTTTCGCTAAATTTTGACTATCAGTTCGAGCTGCTTCTAAAGCTATTGCCTTTTTCACGATTTCGTTAAATTCTGTGAGGTTTGACTGGAGTAACTGCTCGGTGATCCAGGTATCTTTCAACCCTCGAATAAACTGCGCTCTTAAAAATTGTTCCGCTGTTGAAACCTCTTGAGTACATTGACACTTTGCCAGGAAGTTGCATGCCCCTAAATTTTTCTTCAGTTCAGTAACGTATTCACTGATGCTCTGTTTTCCAGACTGGTAAGTTGATAAAAAATAGTGTTGGGCCACGAGCATGTTCCGCTCAGGTGACAAATGTTTCTCTAAATGGGTAATCAGCTCATCGTATGATAGTTCGGATGGCTTTTGTGGCGCTACTAAGGCATTTATTGTCTGGTAGTGTGTCGCTCCAATAGACCCTAGAAGTAGGCAAGCGGACTTGGTCTTGTTATCAAACACTTCCTTCATGCGCAAGTAATTTTCGAATCGTTCCCTGTATAACTTGAAGTCTTCCTTCTTGGCGTCATACTGCTCGAATGGGGGGATGTTTGGATTTACTGACGGTGTTGTTAACGGCGTAGCTCTAGTCTGGTCAATTTGTAGAAATGCAGCAGCAACGGCGGCAGTAATTTGCGCTAGTTGTTCTGGTGAAATTGCGGCCATTTTGTTATAATTCTAACGGCAATGTGGACCTATTCAATTCGTCTGCTCTTTTTTTACTTCTCTCGTCGCCAATTTCACTGTGGTGACCAATGCTCATGACGAAGTGGGTGGATAGAAATTAACCCGCGGTACAACACAGCAAAAAGTTATATATTTATATATTCACATTACAAAATCTAACATGTCACTGAACTGGCATTATACGTACAAAAAAACTAACAGGAAGCGTCAGTTGGTACGCTTGTTTTTACCAGTGGAGACCTCTTAATATTCACTACACATGGATAACACGGCTGCACAGAAACTGGCAGAGAACGAGACAACATCGGAGAGAAGCAAGCACATGGACATAAAAACGTTAAAGATAAGAGATGACAGAAGGAAAAATTTTCTTGAAGTACGTACCCACTGAAAGGAACTTGGCAGATTCATTCACGAAAATTTTGAGCAAAGAACGGACAACACGACTGAACGGATTGATGGGAATTGATTTCAAGTACGAAAGGAAATCAATTCAGGAGGGGTGTTAAAATATAAAAAGTTGAAGAGTAGGCTGAAAAAAGTGAAGTGAAAATCGCGCGTGGGTGCAAAAATGATGTAAAGATTTGAGAGACGATTTTTTACGTTTAGTTAATCTGTGATTGAATTATAGTGCATTTTATGTTAATAAAGTATTCATTAAACATTTAAAATAACATAATGCAGGTATTGCGCTACTATTTACTGTGATAACGAGCATCCTTTTTAGTGGAACCCCTCAATGCTCTGTAACTTTGAACTTTAGCAAAGTGAACAGTGCGATGTGCAAGTTTGCTTGCTTATACATCCGATTAGTACTTGTCTATTTTATTTACCGAAATTGTTTGCAACAATAACTAGGTATAACACACTGTAGATGCCAAACCACACCAAGTCGCTAAGTAAAAAATTTTTGTACATAACAGCATAACCTAAAACAATTTAAATGACATTAAGTTGAAGTACACTGTGGCGACCGTACGAATACTCACCGCAGACTACGGTAACGCGTCTCCGCATTGGCTCACCGGTTCATCCAATAGGAAGCGAGACGACAGTATAAAACCACGCTCGTTTCCCTGAGAAAGCGGTCGTTCCCGATCGCGCTTCAAGACCACTTCGACCTGCAAGCAACCTACCGAGCCGAGTCCAGCCGAAACGTCGCGACCGATTCATCGCCAGCCACCGCTGATTACTCGCTCCTCTACCTGTACATATTTCATCATCGTTGTAAATAAATTCATCTGAAACAGCCGTCGATTTATTTGGCATACCCGCTAAATAACTGGTGACCCGAGCAAGAACACGACAGCTGCATTAAAAAACGCACTTTTAAGCGCGATATTCGAGTGCCCCGCACTCAGATTCATAAGAATAAGAGACCGTACTTGACGTTACGGCCACGTCTACGCCTTCAAGCATGCCGGACAATCCACCGCACACCAGCGAAGAGCATGCAGAACCTCCATCTCCATACCTCAACCGAGTGGCGGTAAAACCACCACCTTTCTGGAAGGACGACCCAACCCTATGGTTCCACCAACTGGAGGCACAATTTCACATCTCGGGAATCACGAACGACACCACCCGATACTACACAGCTGTTGCCGCCATTGGTACCGACATCCTAGCCCAGGTAGCAGATATCGTAAATGCACCACCCGCAACAGACAAGTATGGCACGCTCAAGAAACGCCTCACCGATTGTTTCACGGACAGCGAGGAGCGCCGACTCAAGAAACTCCTAATGGAATTAGAATTGGGCGACCTGAAGCCGTCCCAATTGCTGTTACGTCTTCGGAATCTAGGAGGTGCCCGTATTGGTGACGACATCCTTAAGTCACTATGGCTATCCCGACTACCGCAGCAGCACCAAGCCATATTAACGGTCAGCGCCGACAACCTCGAAAAATTAGCAACGATGGCAGACAAACTCCACGAAGTCTACGACCACCGCGTGGTTGCCGAGGTATCGTCAGCCAAACCACAAATTTCCGGTGACTGGGAATCCGCCTTCTTGAAACTAACGGCCACGGTGGACAACCTAGCAAACAAGATCAACGCTCTACAGACGCAGGACCGCGAGAATAACAGAAGTTGGCAACAGCGACGTGCCAGATCCCGTTCCGGTTCCGGCGCATCCAGAAGCAGTTCCACCCCACGATTCGACAAGTGTTGGTACCACCACAAATTTGGCTCCCGAGCCAAGAGCTGCAAGGCCCCCTGCTCATACAACTCAGGCAACACGGGAAACTAGTGTGTTCGTCGCCACCTGCGGAAGTGCGCGACGATCTCCCAAGAATTAGCCGCCTGCTCATCAACGACACCAAGACCAACACGCGTTTCCTAATCGACACTGGTGCGGATGTGTCTGTTTTTCCCGTCTCCAGCGCTAGACGCCGCCATGGACCGGACAAATATCAACTTTTCGCCGCCAACGGAACAGTGATCCACACCTACGGAACAAAACTAATTACCCCGGACCTCGGTCTACGCCGTAACTTCGTGTGGCGGTTTATTTTGTGCGATGTGACTCAACCTATAATCGGTTCAGACTTTTTACGCAATTTTAACCTATTAGTGGACATTAAGGGAAAACAATTAATAGACGGTGAAACGTTAGTGCGTGTCTGTGCGTTTTCGCCCGTGGATTCGAGTTGTACAGTGCGTACCCTACAAAGTTCCGGACCGTACGCAGATTTGTTAAATCGGTACAAAGTTGTAACTGCGCCACGAACGTTAACTGAAAAAGTGACTCATAGTGTGACACATCATATCACCACATCTGGACCACCTATATTTTCGAGACCACGTCGCCTCTCTGGGCAGAGACTCGCCGCTGCTCGAGACGAGTTCGCACGGATGATGGAACTGGGTATTTGTCGACCATCACAGTCCCCGTGGGCCAGCCCTCTTCTGCTCGTACCCAAAAAGGATGGTTCGTGGAGACCGTGCGGCGACTATAGGCAATTGAACGCCGCAACAACTCCGGACAGGTATCCGCTTCCACACATGCAGGACGTATCGCAAATCCTGGACAAGTGCAGAACATTTTCGAAACTAGACCTCGTTCGCGCTTTCCACCAGATACCCGTCGAGCCGGCAGACATCGAGAAAACCGCCATCACCACTCCATTTGGACTATTTGAGTTCCCGGTTATGACGTTCGGGCTACGCAACGCCGCCCAAACCTTTCAACGGCTGATCAACCAGGTTCTCAAAGATCTACCATTTACGTTTGCATACCTCGACGACGTGTTGATAGCATCCCCTGATGAATCCTCGCACATGACTCACGTAGAAGCCGTACTCCAACGTTTCCAACAATTCGGCATCACGATTAACGTTGCTAAGTGTGAGTTCGGAGTACCGGCCCTTACGTTTTTGGCAATGGACATATCCAACGAAGGGATAAAACCAGCAGCCGCCAGACTTGAGCTACTCAAGAGTCTCCCTTTGCCAGTGACCATCCAAGATCTGCGCAGAACACTGGGCATGTTTAACTACTACAGGAGATTTGTGAAAAACGCCGCAACAACCCAGCACGCGCTCACCGAACTCCTCAAAGGCCCCGTCAAACGTAACGATAGACGCCAAATCGAGTGGACCGTAGAACGAATTCAAGCATTTGAACTCTGCAAAAACAAACTTGCTAACGCTTGCACCCTGGCGCACCCAACCAACGACGATTGTCAATTAGTGCTGTCCATCGACGCATCGGACATCGCCATCGGAGCCGCTCTCGAACAAGTCACCAATTCCACTACACATCCGCTAGATTTCTTTTCGAGGAAACTCACCCAGGCAGAATCCAAATACAGCACGTTCGACAGGGAGCTTTTGGCAGCCTACTCTGCGGTAAAATACTTTATACATATCTTAGAAGGCCGACAGTTCACAATTTTGACCGATCATCGCCCACTAACTTACGCGTTAGTTAAACGAAGCGACAGTGGGACCGCACGGCAATGCCGACATCTTAGCTACATAGCTCAGTTTACCACCGACATTCGCCATATCTCCGGCAAAGACAACATCGCCGCCGACGCTCTATCTAGAGTACACGCTGTAAACGCGCCGCTAACCATAGACTACTTAAAGTTCGCGGAAGACCAACTTCAAGACGACGACCTCAAACAATTTGTTGGTGAAGCTGTCAAGCTACCTCCACCGGGTTTCCCGGATATCGAAATTTTGTGCGACAATCAAAAACGACCCTACGTTCCTAGCAACTTCCGGTCATCGATTTTTAAGAAAATCCACAACTTGTCCCATCCCAGCGGAAGAAAAACGACAAGGATGATCTGCCAGCGATTCATTTGGCCTAAAATGCGTTCCGACATCAAACAGTGGTGTCGTCAGTGCCTGGACTGCCAGCGATCAAAAATTGTACGCCACACAGTATCACCTCCAGGACAGTTCCAGTTAGAATCGCAACGCTTCAACCACATTCATCTGGATTTAGTAGGACCCCTGCCACCAAACCTTGGTTTCACGTATGCTCTAACTATAATCGATCGTTTCACTGCATGGCCTGAGGTGTTCCCCATTGCCGACATCTCTGCCGAGTCCGTCGCTAGAACATTCATAAGCGGGTGGATAGCTAGATTTGGAATCCCAGAACGTATGACAACGGACCGCGGCAGGCAATTTGAATCATGCCTGTTCGCAGAAATCAATAGGCTTCTTGGAATCAACCATCTTCGCACTACATCGTATCACCCTCAGGCGAATGGGAAAATAGAACGTCTTCATCGGACACTAAAAGCAGCCATCAAATGTCACCGTACTGAACGATGGGTAGAAGTGCTGCCGATAATTCTCCTTGGCTTGCGTGCGACTCCTGCAGATGATTCTGGTCATGCTCCCGCATCACTCGTTTATGGCACCGCATTACGCTTGCCCGGCGAATTTTTTTCCAGTACGCCTAGTCAAGACTCTACTCTATTCGCCAAACAGCTCAGGACATCTTTTGAAGGGTTCCAACCATCTCAATCAAGATTGCACGCCAACACTAAAATTTTCGTTCATCCAGAGCTCGGCACGTGCACCCATGTTTTTGTACGGAAGGAAGGAATTAAGAAGTCACTACAGCATCCGTATGAAGGCCCCTACCGAGTAGTCGAAAGGTTCGACAAATGTTTCGTCGTCGAAATAAATGGACGTACAGACAGAATATCCATTGACCGCCTCAAGCCAGCTTTTACTACAAGCAGCGACGTAAACTTACCTGTGTTATCACCATCGCAACCCCATCCAGAAGAAGTCCCAGCAACAAATAACAAACCCTCAAACCAGACCAAAACAAGGTCGGGGAGGACGGTAAAGTTTCCCTCCAGACTTAAAGAGTTTACGACCGCTACGCTGGAAGGGGAGTACTGTGGCGACCGTACGAATACTCACCGCAGACTACGGTAACGCGTCTCCGCATTGGCTCACCGGTTCATCCAATAGGAAGCGAGACGACAGTATAAAACCACGCTCGTTTCCCTGAGAAAGCAGTCGTTCCCGATCGCGCTTCAAGACCACTTCGACCTGCAAGCAACCTACCGAGCCGAGTCCAGCCGAAACGTCGCGACCGATTCATCGCCAACCACCGCTGATTACTCGCTCCTCTACCTGTACATATTTCATCATCGTTGTAAATAAATTCATCTGAAACAGCCGTCGATTTATTTGGCATACCCGCTAAAGGATTTTTTGGGTATACCTATAAGCTTGGCAGAAAAGCATATTATTCTCTCCCCCTCCCGCCCTGCCTTCATATTCCACTTATGCACTGTGAAAGTGGTTTTATAGTAGTGTTTCAGTTATTGGAATTTTACTCATTTGCAGTGAATTGTATATCTACATTTTATTAAGAATATAATTATGAATAATCTTTATATTTAATTAGTAATTCAGATTATTGAAAAAGATGTAGGTGATATTAGTTACATAACATAAGGGGTATTTGACTTGTACATTTAACAATTGAAATAGTAGCTCCTCTATGCTACTACTATATCCTTATCATGATCTGAGACCTCTTTCCTTTTCTGTCTCCACCAAGTGTCATTCGTCTACCTGTTGTTGAGTTTCGACAAAGAGTAACTATAATAAGAGATCCAACGGCATAGAGAATAGTGTTGCATATGTATTGTGTGTTGCCTAACAAATTTTAGTGCTCTTTCCCAATTTTATTGGCGTACGCTGCGCCTAAGGGGCCATTTCAAGGCAACTACTTGTTTAGAAGTTTATAAATATCATTGCAGAAATCCCAGCGTTGCCAAATTTTTAGTGTTTGCTTGCACTTATTTAGGTATCTATTATTCCTTGAAATGTATGATGTTTAAAGATATGTAATTCCATTCTACGGTTATGGCACAATTTATTAAGGTGCGAACGCTTGTTGGTTTGATTCATAGGTGAGAAGATATGTTCTTCGTGTAACAATAAGCCATTTTTTGAGGGGTAAATAATAGATTTTGTACTGTGTATTCCCACTAAGCGCGAGTAATAACCTCGCGTTGATTACGTCTCTGCCCTTTGTACACACTGTCCGTCGTCCTACCGTCGACGGACGTGTGGAAAAGTCGACCGCACTAGATCGTTTAGTTAGAGGAAGTAGTCTAACGAACGATATTTACTTCCGACTTGCGAGGAAATAAACGAAAATTTTTTGAAAAAAAAATAGGCATATTAGCGAGAGACATGGAGAGAGGAGATCGCTGATCGACGAGTGCGCATCCAAGAAAGGGTGCGGCCTCATGGGCGCTGCCATTTTTACACCCGTTGTGTCATGTTGTGTTTATAGTGGTGTTATTTTAGCGTGTGTTCGTGTTTAGGAGAGCTTTTTTCGAGGTTTAAGTGTTTATTTTGTAACGTCAACGTCACTGGCATTTTCTTTTGTTTATTTGGATTGAGATATTAGTTTCTTCCTACGGAGCTGCTGCCGAATAGAGTGTAGTGTATGAAGATTGCGTTAGATGTCTCTGGGTTGCGTCAGTAAACCTTTATAGTCCTGTTCAAATTTTGCGCTTCAATGGGTGTCAAAATGGCAGCCCCCTTGTTTTGTCACTTCGCGCAGTTTCATGCGCTATCTCCTCTCTCCATGT
>NW_022171174.1:0-614 GCF_008802855.1 Photinus pyralis | reverse complement strand
AATTAGGGGAGCTAGTAATTGACTATAAAGAAATTACCATTGAAATCCCTATGCTGCGTTGCGCTAGGCACCACCCTGTATGCCGAAGTACAGCTCCACCAAGCAAACAAGTCTCTCGGAAATAATGCGAACTAATTTTAAAAATTCGTAGCGGGAAAACTTTAAGCCAATACCTACAACGCAGGCGTGTAGGTGACCTTAAAAAGTAGATCAACGTGAAGTTCAAAAGACACTCGCCTCCGCTCTCCTCTAGTAGTCCTCTAGGACAGTGTGTGACCTTGGAAAGTATATCAAGCTCTCGTTCCCAGAGGTCTCTATTTTTGTGGTCTCATAAATCAATTTCAAGGTCAAACAAAGGTCGATGAGCCCATTTTTGTTGTCATATTTCATATTCAAAGTCATTGGACGCGAATTGAACCCAAACCTGAACGCGGATCTGATCCAGACAACCTTCACGTTTGGGTTCGCGTCCACGTTTGCATTTTCCATCAACCCTGATCAAATTTGCAGAATTCTACTGAAACACAATCAATCCCAAACGTGTACACACATTCAAACGTGAAGTTTGATTCGCATTCAATGACTTTGAAAATGAATTTGAAAACAAAACACAA
>NW_022171173.1:0-15723 GCF_008802855.1 Photinus pyralis | reverse complement strand
TGAAGCTTGCGCATCGCAAACCTAAATTTTAAAACTAATTTACTATAACAAGCTAATAAACTAAGATTTTCCTTTGTTCCAAGGGCCTAAGTATCAAATTTCCACTTAAATAGCTTCCAATAGATAAAAAAGTTGGCAACGGCGCAATGCGCAAAATAAAAATTTTGAAACTGGCGCTAGATTTTCCTTTATTTCCAAGTGCTATGTATCACATTCATTTAAATTTCTTCTATAAATAAAAAGTTGGCAGCGCGCATGCGCCAAACCAAATTTTGAAATTGGCGTTTGTTTTTCCTTTAATTCCAAGTGGCTATGTATCAAATTTCATTCAAATACTTAATAAGTAAAAAGTTTGCAAATTCCGGTTTTATAATGGTCGAGATGCGAAAAAAGGCATGTGATTTTGAATCGATTTCGATCCAACTTTTGGCCATTGCGTATTATATTGGCTAAATCTATGCCATATTGAATTTCATCGCAATTCAGTTTCATAACTAACGGAGATGTAAAAGGCGATCGAACATTTTCTAAAACAAGTTATCGTTACACACGGACAGATAGATGGACAGACAGACAAAGGAACAGACGGAGAGACGCAACCGGCAGGCGACAGAATAGCAATGGCAAATTAATAAAGCGTCTCTAGATCGTTAATAAACGGCAAAATTCCAACTTTCTTATTTAGAAAAGCATTGAAATGAAATTCTTCTTATAAACTGAAATTGAAATAGCATGTCAAAAATGGATGGCTCATGTGCAACGTATCTTTCATATTTGTGGCCGGATTTTTACGATTTTAACAGAAGTTGCATCTTACAAATGGGAAATGAATGCAAGTGGAAATGCGCTTTATGTAAATCGTTTACGATTACTTTTTAACTTGTTTACATTAATAGGTATAATTTATTTATTTTCGTACAGATGACTCTATATATTTACAAATAAATAAAATGACTGATATAGAGGTCATGGATGAAAAAATGTTATCAGCTAATGATTTAAAAAAAGGGATACATACGCCTGGAAAAAAACGACTTTTAGAAGAAACTGAGGGAGAAAGTAGCAATGCAAATAAAAAACTTCATTATGAGCGAAATGACAGTGGCGGGATGTCACAAGTAATTTTTTGGTTGCATATGGTGAAAATAAACATTATCACATTTTTTATATTTGTTATTCAACGATGAAGACATTTAGACGTGCCCCTTCAAATGTACGAAACACTAGAAAGAGGAATTATTTTTAAATTTTTAAGTGAGAATGTTCATTTATTTTTATTATATAAATTAAAATATTTTTCATTACATTCCTGGGAATAGGAATTATTTTAAAATTTTTAAGTGAGTGTTCATTCATTTTTGTTTTTATATTTAAATTAAAATATACACATTAAAGTATTTTTCATTATTGTAAAATTTATTTATACTTAGAATGTTACTGTACAAAGTGCCATAATGCCTATGGCTTTTGCATAAATAATGTAGTTATTCTAAAATGTCACCCAGAAAAGTAGATTGTTGGTGTTGAATTGTCATGATAAAATCCATTTGACAGAGTTTCAATTCCTTTCAAAGTTCAAATGCAATTATTAAGTAGGAAACGTCTATTGTGGTGCTCCCAAAGTGTTCCGGCAGGATTTTCTCTGGTGGTACTACTCTATCGACGCGGCGTTTAATGACCTCGGAAAGGATCATTTTTATCTGGAAATCTCCGATGCGTCTCTAATAGGTTAGGATGTTTGTTGCGGACAAGACAGCATTCGTGGATGGTGGAATTCCGAGGAATTTTCAAAACATAAACTACCTTGAACTGTTGGCAATTTACCTCTCCCTTCAGAGGTTCGTTTCGCTTACCAACAGGAATATTTTGATTTGATGTGACAATACCACCGCCATATCTTATGTTAATAAGATGGAAAGCGTTCACCACCCCGGTTTTTCAGCACTACGAAGAGAAATTTGGGGTATTGTAAACTTACAATGTGTTACATATTCAATCCTAAGAAACCACCATTCAAGATTTTCAACACTGCAATCTGTAGGATATTTGTGGAACTGTCTCACATTTGAAAATGTGGAAAGCATTATCTTTTCTAATCAAACTCTTCATCAACAAACGCTCATTTCTAAACTTAAAAGCAATCGTACAGGTAATTATGTCCCATATGTAGGGCTAGCTTTATTAAAAAAGGAATTCATTCACTGATCAAATTGCAATTTTTAAGTGACATATCTACAAACTTTAATTCACAAGCCTTTTTGTATAGCGTCTTTTGAAGTAAATTTTGTCTATTTTTTGTAGAAAGAAGTTTAAAATATTAAACCGGTAATAGCCTACATTACATTCTCATGAGCTAATCCAGCCCATAATCTGCTGTCCATGCAAATTTGTATAGGCACCTACCAGGTTACTTTTATTTTGTTTAGATTTTATGAAAAGAAATATTTATAATACATCTTGAGGGGTTTTAAGAGCAATTTACGAAACTAATTTATGTTTAGCTTCTCTACGTTAAATCAACAAATTTGTTTATAATGCGTCTGAGCAATTATTGATGCATGAATGTTCGTGCAGTGTACCTAAGTACCTACTACTTTTACGCAACCGTTGAAGCATTTAGTGCCACAAGCAATTTTTACTTTACATGAGTACTGTGCATATAATTCCATGTTGATACAACTTTCACCGTCTAATATTTTGAGTGCTAAAATGTATAACCAGTTATCCATGTAATTAGAAGACAACTTGGCAAGAGGAGCAGGCGTAGCCTGCGGAGTCGCGCTAGTTTGAAAAAAATCCACAGTTTACTCGATATGAGCGAAAAATAGATTTAGTGATTTTTCATTTAAATGTTGTAGAATAGCTATTATTAGAACAGCAAAATGACACGAATAAAAGTTTTAGACATTGTAATGCTTAAAATTATGAATATACTAATTTCCTTCTATATTTTACAATTTTTGAGTTATAATACAAACTTTAATCTTTTAAATGATAGTCCATAGTTGGCTTTGACATTTTTAAAAAGGACAAATTTTTCTCTTTATAACGATATAAGGTTTGAATGTACTTTAATAAATTAACGCGCTGCAGGAATTTTCGTATTATTGAGAGATAAATAAACAGTTTGCCATGGAAAACAACATCTAGTGAGATAGTTAATAGTGTAACTGTGGCACATTTAATATATTTAAAAGACATTTTCGGAAATTCACTATCAAAGTTAAATTAACAATTATTTATTTATTTATTTATGTATTCATTCCAAACAGGCGTACGCCTAATTACATGAAATGTAAACTAACTTAAACAATTGAGAAAGCCTAAAATCAAACTGTACTATTGTATGTCACTATATTGCAGAGTCCCAAGGAGTTTTAATTAGACGAATAGTAGACGATAACAAGTTTTGAAAATTTTTTAAACGGCAACGATAAATCAAGATGAATAATTGACGTTAGCAACTGATTCAACAAACGCAACATAGCTAAGAGGGGTGAGTGGAAGCGAAAAGTAGTCGTCGGAATGTGAAACATATCAGTTGAACGTGTCGTCCGATTAGGATTAAGGATTAGCAGATAGCCGGGTACGGACGTTTCGCCCCCGCCGTTTCGCCCCCGACCGTTTTCGCCCCCGCCCTTTCATCCCCAGCCGGTTCGCCCCTAAACCGTTTCGCCCCCGAACCATTTCGCCCCCAGAGTTGTACCCCTACATTTAACCATTGGCCCGACACGTTAAAACTGTATACTTGAACGGGCAGAACGTGCCCACTGGACCCTGTGCATTTTCATTGCTTGTATTCATCTATTAATTGCGTACCTACTGAAATTATTGAATTGTTTATAAATAAGCACAATGATCAGCAAGAATTTTATTTTTATTGTTTTAGCAGGTTACATATAAATATAAAAATAAGATATCTTAACATATTTCGCTGTACAATCGGAACAATTTCAAAATTCGAAGTTGTACGCTATCCCATGCAAATAATCGGTAAGATGGCGATCTTCAAAATCTTCAACGATTCTTTTGATTCGAGCTGATATTGCAACATACTTCTTGTTTCTTGGATTTCCTTGATTTCCTGCAATGGATTGTATTATTTCGTAATTATGAATACCTTGCTGCTTCCGCAAACATTCAATAAAACGAAAAATATTTGGAAATTGGGACCCACAAGTTTCTTGAAAAGCGCGGTGCCATCCCTCCACGTGATTATTTGTGCGATGTTGGTCGTTAAGAGTGCGCTGATAAACATTCCAAATTTGAGTTGGAAATAGTGGAATTTGACGCCCACGACGTAGTCTTCGACCAATATATGTGTCTTCGAAATAATTCGCTATGGGTACAGCCTCTTCAGGAAATCCTTCGGTTTCAAGTAATTCGGTGAATGAGTCGCTTACGTTATGTTCAGGAACAAACGCCAAAGCAGGAATCATTCTAATCCATCGAGCGAACTCATGGTCATTCTCGTAGCGAGCTTTGAGGCCTTCACTTTGCACCTTTCTCCAAACGGATTGCGATAAATGGAAAAAACATCCAGTCTTTAAAATACCTGGAAACTCCAATTCAAATGCTTGCATGGCAGCGAGTTCGAAATCCGTCATGAGTTGAGTTGGTTGCAGTCCAGGTTGCAAACGTTTCAATTGTTGTAAAAATGTAACATACGTAGCTCTTGTTTTATTCGGTAAGAGAGCGTACACTAGCGGAACAACGGCACTGTTTTTGATGGCGTGGAGGGTGTAAAGTTGTTCAAAAATAGCTGGTGCGGTACTGAACGTGCCATCTGCAAACCATTCTTGACTTTGGGCCAAAAGATGAAGGTTGCTTCTGGTTGAAAAGATGAGGATCCTTCCTGGCATCAGTTGATTCTCCGAATCGTACATTAGAAACTGTTGCACTTCACCATCAATAACGATTTCACTAAAACCTCGGGGAATCACCAATTCTTGCATATTTCTTGGAAGCGCAGGTGCTTCTTCATCTCGTCTGGCTCTGCGGATCGTTTTCTTCAATGCATCCTTTTTTGGCATGATTGCAGCAACATCTGCGTGAGCTTGTGGGATGACATTTGCTATAATTTGATGTGGGCTCTCCTGTGTCGTTGCGGCACGCTCCTTTACCGTCGTAACCAATCGAATGGCTGCTGGCCTGGCAGCTTGTGCTGCATGGTTATGATGCGTAACTGTTTTCACCACTTCACCATCTTTTCCGTTTGTCCATACTCGACCCTTGCAGCTTGATCGGAGTTCGCGCACCCATATCCCATGTTCTCCATTTTTTGTTTTTTTGGAGAAAACGTAAATGTGGTTTTCATGGACAAGTTTGTTCTTATTTCGCTTTGATAAAACGTGGTCCGCCATTGCTATCAATACGAGATGACTAAACGAGCCGTCACGAAACACACAATACAAATGATTGGACAATACTTATTACTGGCTTTTATAGCATTTTCGAATGTCGATTATCAATATTTCAGGTACTTAATGGTTGTGGAAGACGTAATTACAAAGAAATTAAAGTTTAGTATTAATTATAAGCATATTTGCTCTCTAAAATCACAAATTTTGCGTACAACAATGAGAAGAATGTTTACATAATTAATTTCGGTCATTAGGCCAGTCATTAGAAAGAGTGTATACACTTTCTAAAATTTTCAAATTCGCAGTCATGAATATATAATTACTCTGATTACAGAGCAATTAAAGTTTGGTGTCAATTATGCAACATATTCGGTGTCCAAAATTACAAATTTTCAATATGAGCCATTACAATTCTTGCTGATCATTGTGCTTATTTATAAACAATTCAATAATTTCAGTAGGTACGCAATTAATAGATGAATACAAGCAATGAAAATGCACTGGGTCCAGTGGGCACGTTCTGCCCGTTTAAGTATACAGTTTTAACGTGTCGGGCAAATGGTTAAATGTAGGGGTACAACTCTGGGGGCGAAACGGTTCGGGGGCGAAACGGTTTAGGGGCGAACCGGCTGGGGATGAAACGGCGGGGGCGAAACGGTCGGGGGCGAAACGTCCGTAAACCGCAGATAGCTTTGGTCCACTAGATTATTCCATAGTTTATGACCAAACTGTACCAAAGTTATGCTTCTGCGATTAGCAAGACTTTGTATTTCAAATTCATGCCTGAGATCTGCAGATCTAACATTAAATTCGGGGTAGGTGTTATTTTTTTTTAAATATAGGAATCTTAGAAATCTATTTTGAACTTTTTCGATGCGTTTTATTTGGTAAAGTGTATGGGGATGCCAAACTACGGATGCATACTCTAGCCTGGGTCTGACCAGCGTGAAGTACAAGATTTTTAACGTACGAATGCATTTAAAATTAGCAGATTGTCTAAGAACAAAACATTTTGTAAGCGCTAGTAGCAATGTTTTCAATGTGTTTATTAACGTTGAGAGAAGAATCATACACAACACCAAGGTCTTTGATAGATTCCACTCGTTTTAGTTTTGTTCCAAACATGTCGTAATCGAATCTTATATTGATTCTGGTGCGAAATATAGATAAAACTAGGCATTTGGAGATATTTAGTGGAAGTTTATTGTTAAGGCTCCACTTAAGTAGACGGTCTATGTCCTTTTGAAGGAGGTTACAATCCTCAACAGAGACAAGCTCAGAATAGATTTTTAAGTCATCTGCGAACATAAGTGAGTTTGAGGTAATTATGGACATACGCAAATCGTTAATAAAGATCAAAAACAACAGTGGTCCTAGGTTGGACCCTTGAGGTACACCTGAATTGGCCTCAAACTTTCCTGAAGTATTACCATCAAATTTTACTTATATATGTCGTAGTCTTTTAGTGAAATCCGTCATTTCACGAAACGCCTAGTCCGAGGCCTAGTCATTTAGTGAAACGCTGAAAATTTGTACGTGTGGGGTAACTTCCCTTCCCCTTCTAGATCGATAAGGATACCATTTATCGATTTCCAATGGGAACGGAATCCAATCGCTTGGCCCTGGAAAGTACACTGTGCCACAGTTTCATATAAATGACTAGGCGTTTCGTGAAATGACGGATTTCACTAAAAGACTACGACACACACACACACACACACACACACACACACACATATATATATATATATATATATATATATATAACTGTGGCCTCGCCTGTACCCATCGCTTTACACTGTATTATATATATATACCGAGTGGTGCCTAGCGCGACGCAGCATAGGGATTTCAATGGTAATTTCTTTATAGTCAATTAGTAGCTCCCCTAATTATATATACCGAGTGGTGCCTAGCGCGACGCAGCATAGGGATTTCAATGGTAATTTCTTTATAGTCAATTAGTAGCTCCCCTAATTATTTTAGAGCAAAAGTCTAAATACGTTTTTTTTAGAGCAAAAAATTCTGCATCTGTTCACACTTTTAGTTATAATTTTCCATTTTTCAAAACCGTAGAAATCGACAAAATAAAAAGGTTCATTTTACAATAAATCAAATATTCCTTGGAATTACCTAAAAAAACAGCGATCACGTTTCATTATTTGCCTTTGACGTATATTAAATTTATACTTGTTTATAAATTTGTTAAAGAACTGCAAGTGTAATAACGTCCAAATGTCCGTCAAAACCATCAGGAAAACCACAATACATTCAACGTTTTGGCTGCAGTAGCGAAAATCCGAATATAAGTTTAGGAACAGATCTTCTTCAAATCAGTTTTTTTCTTCGATTATGTAGGTACTCTGATTCCGTAAAATGATAAACAAATAGTATCTGATGCAGAGGCAGCATACATTCTCTAAAAAACATTACCCTAAGATGCCTTTTATTGCGTCGGTTAGTTGTAACAGAATTAAATATGAAAATCGTTCGACGTCAAACAAACAACGATAACTTAGATGCGATGCGCTTGTAGTTTGTTAAAAGATTCCAAAGCATCACTGATTTATAAAAATGTAATTTTTTATTTTGTCGATCTCTACGGTTTTGAAAAATGAAAAATTATAACTAAAAGTATGAACAGATGCAGTATTTTTTTCTCTAAAAAAACGTATTTAGACTTGCTCTAAAATAATTAGGGGAGCTAGTAATTGACTATAAAGAAATTACCATTGAAATCCCTACGCTGCGTTGCGCTAGGCACCACCCAGTATATCCGTTAACGTAGCCCGCCAAGAGCTTTTCATAGCTCTAAAAAATCCTACATCTAGAGGTTGCGTAAGGTGTGTCGAATTTGGCACAAGACACACAAAATCAATTTCATTTCCTACACACCATTTTAAAACATCATCCTCTAAATTGGATGAAAGGTTATCCCCAATAAGGACCTTACGACCTTTTAACCTCTTTGCATGGGGTAAAAATGTTGTCAAAAAAATCTCGAAATGTCACGGAGTCTATCCATCCACTATTTGTACGATTGTACCTACATCGTCTGAAACAACAGCTCCACCTTGTTTCCAAGTGTCGTACAAATGTATGCTCTTGTAAATAATACAAGGCGGCAAGAGTGTACCATCTACTGACCTACACACCATTATTGTTGTTGCACTCTTTGAATGATTACAAATTTTTTCAGGGTATTTCACCCCTCTTCGGTAAATACCCCATTTTTTGCCTGGGTCGTCAGAAACGTTAGTCTCATCATAGTTAAAGATGTTTGATGGAATTTCCTTTAATGTTTGTTCCAAATTAGTGAAATAATTATTTACTGTCTCTTTCGAAACTGTGGCTCGAGCTTTTTCAATGTTAGTGACCAAACGCTGACCATACGAATTTTTATGGCGCTTTAAAACGCTAAGAGCCCAGTCTTTTCCCGGCAAATTATTTATAAATTGTGGAACAATGCGACCCTTTTCTAAAAAACATTTGGCCATCATTCTTAAGTCTAATAAATAGGGGGGAATCCCCAATCAGCGCATTTCGCCACTGCTGAGAGAATTTCTGTTTCTGAGAAAATCGCTTGTCGCCCTGGTTTCCTAATATGCCTACCTTTAAACTTATTATTTAAAGAGGCATAGGGTATTTTAAATTTAACAGATGCATTCTGCATACTTAAGAGTTCCGTTTGCAATTTCCGTAAGTGCTTCATCCAAAACTTCCTGCAAGTTTATGTATTGCCTAGTACCAGGTTTTTTTCTTATATTGGCGCACAATGGTAAACTGAAAATGAAATAGACAAAAAAAGTAGAACACTATCTTAATTATACGCGGGGCTACTTTGATTGGTGGTCAAAGTTACCCCACGACGTGTTTTGCAATTTTTCCTCCACGTTTACAACAACAAAAATAAGTTAAAGGCGATAACTAGTACACGAAAGGTGTCCAAAGAACATGTATAATCACTTACCTTCAGAAAAAAATTTGGATGGCGTGCACTATTGAAGTTATTCACACCACAAAAATTGTTCAAAAATTTCGTACACAAAGTTGTATCCGGGGTTCCACTGCTCCTACCCGGTGCAGTTGCCTCCGAGGTTCGAAGAATGATTTAACATATGGTATGCATAAAATATATCCAACGAGGGACCTTATTTGCGCCATAAGATTCCAACCACCGTTGAAAATCCGAAAAAATCTCTTGTGGTACTTACTCATCCCAAGACACTTTCTGTTCCCACATCTTCCTTAGCAATAGCTTGGGCAATAAAGTAGCCGGGCATGTAAAATCTACGGGATCGAAGATCTGCGCAATGGATACCATGGTTTTTTTGGCACTGGACATGAATGAACCAGCTCACAATCCTTAATGACATCAGTCGCTACATTCACAGTGTCATCAAACTTATTCCAAACGAGGCCTAAAATTGGAATCAACTGGCTTCCTGCTTGCCCAGTATACTCCCACCCTCCCAACTCAAATTTTCCGAGGTTCATCACCGCCGTGGACTCTGATATAAAATCTTTAAATTCACTCTCCTCTGATAGGCTCGTAACGCAGTTATCCACGTAGAAACTAGTTGCAAGCTTGGCCAAATTTTCGGAGATCAAATGATTATGTCCCTTCGCTTTCTGAATATGTAATTCGATCGTCGCTCCTAAGAGGAAAGGACTACAACTCAGACCAAAGACTACTCGCCAATGCCTATAGATGACTTCTCTTCCTTTAGAATCCACCCATAAAAAACGTAGAACATCACGATCGCTTCTTCGACGATACAACACGTCGTTTCAATTTCTGCTCCATTTCTTTTTAGATGTTGCTTACAACAATCCCTCGAAGAAAATGGACAACACACGTAGCTGCAGACGGTCTTTGAAATGCGAAGACTCCGAATTCACCAGCTGATCACTCTCTTATGCACAATGTGCGTTCTAGCGCTGAAAACCTCACCGCAGTGTCCTGTCACGGTCGCCAAATGTTGCTCCTACCCGATGCAGTTGCCTCCGAGGTTCGAAGAATGATTTAACAGATGGTATGCATGGTATGGTATGACATGGTAACTATTTTATACCAGAAGGGAGGGCTCTATTTTTCATAAATTGTACAAACGCAAGGCTTTTTGACCAGTTTGTTGTGTTGTTGTCTTGCATCCAGCCTACTAACATTTTCTCAATGTCTTGGTTAGCTCGCTCTACTGACACTTGACTTTGGCTATGCCTTGGTTTTCCATGAACCAACTCTACCTCAGGCCAGTATGACACCACCTAGTTGATCACTGCATTAACGAACTGTCTGCCATTATCTGAGTGCAAAATACATGGGGCGCCAAAAGTCAGAAATATGTCTGTTAATTGATAGGCAACTTCCTCCGTCCTCTCGCTTTGCAGTGACCAATTTAAGTGATCCTGGTACACCATAATATACTTGAACCCGTGATCCTCTTGTGCATGTCTATTAAATCTACCTGGCAACGGCTGTTCATTTCCGAATGCAGTATAGGTTTGGAAACGAGACCCCTCTTCTTACTCTGACTAGTTTCACACATTGATATGCAAATATTTGTGTGAAACCTATCATATCAATAGTTATATTTGCATATTTTCTGGAAGTTTTAGTCCTCAACCTATCTCGACCTCCATGTCCAATAGCAACGCGCGCTGCTTCAATAATGTCAAAAATTTCTTCAGCAGGTAGATAATATTTAATAGGTTCTGTAAACTTTTTTCTTCTATGTGAAGAATCGCTGGTTGCAAAATACTTCTTGTAATAACACAACGCGGGAACATATAACAACTATTTATTTAACATACTTTGAAACATTGAAAATTTTGTACATTCGCGTGGAAAGTCAAGAACGTAATGCCCTTTCTCAATTGTAACTACAATGTTCTTGAGAGCAGAGGGAAATAACCCAGCTAACCATGGAAGGTCTGAGAACCGTCGGCCGAATGTATGCATTGAATGTGCATAATGCAGGTGCTTAAACAGTATAAATACTGCAGTAACATTCAACTACGCCAATGTAATTTATTACTGCAGCACCGCGTGAGCATCTTTTGGGTTGTATTTTATTAACGCATATTTATTGTGCATATTCAACAACAATGAAACGAGAATTATCGGCTAGGAGATGACCGCTATTATTAAGTGCAGTTCAAGCGTTGGTTCTGTGCATGCTATCTAGGAACTTCTCATGTCAAGGTTGGTATTAAGGTAAGTAAGTATATGATTGGTACTACTAATTTTTATTTTTAGTGTCGCTGCAAATGGCGGATATTGTTTCTTTTGCTTTTTTTTAAGAAATTGTTCAGTGTTTGCGAATGTCTCAAAAGCACAAGTGAGTTTTTATACCGATTACTTTATACCCGTATATACAGTCAGGTTTCCATTTGCGTACCGTTTGTTTGACTAAAAAGATAGGTGCATGTTTACTTCAATGCTATTTTATCATGTCCTTTGCTTATAAACGACAAAGCCTTCGTCAAAGGCAACGAAATATAAAAAACCAAGTACAACAAGTCATCAATTTAATTGAACTTGAAAATAAGTACAATGAAGAAAGTACTCCAATAGGCACTAACAAGATAATGAAGTAATAATGAAGCTGCTGCCTCGTCTTCTAGAAAGATTTTGTATACTCAATCTTTCGATGCATCTTTTGATGAGGACGGTGAAGTACACGAGGCCTCGCAGCAGACAATTGCAATACCTTTTCTAAATCGGAACTTCTTTAACGTAGAAGTAACTGCTACAGAAGAAACCAACATCAACGATAACTTTAGTGATGAAATTTGTTTGGAAAATCGTAAGTCGAGTGATTCATCTAAAGAGTTTCTTCAGAATTGGAGCAAACGCAATAAAATTTCGCATGTTGCACTTACTGAACTATTAAAATGGTTTAAATTAAAGCCCAATATTAGTGATTTGCCACAGGACTCGCGTACTTTACTTAAAACTCCCAGAAAAATGTTCGGCATTAGAAAATTTTCAGATGGTTGCAAATTTTATTACTTTGGATTAAAAAAAAATTATCTAAACTTTATTTAAGATTTCTTTGTGACGAGATGGAATTAAATTTTAATATTGATGGCCTTCCTCTGCATAAAAGCACCAAGCAACAATTTTGGCCAATTTTATGTGTTGTAAGTAACCTAGCCGATCAATCTCCATTTATTGTAGCACTGTATTTCGGTCACAAAAAACCTCCACTTGAAGAATACTTATGTGATTTTATAAATGAACTAAAAATCTATTTAAAAGATGGTTTAGTTCTTAATAATACCATTATAAAAATTACTGTGCGGTCATTCTGTTGTGACATGCCTGCCAGATGTTTTGTAAAGAATGTCATGAATCATAACAGTTATAGTGGTTGTGATAAATGTAGTGTAAGAGGTGACATTAAGAATAAACGCATGATATTTTGTAATTTAACAGCAGATCTTCGAACAACAGAATCTTTTGAAATACTTACCGATAGTTATCATAAGGGCAGCAGTCCTCTTTCTAAATTGCCTGTAGATATGATGACTGCTTTCCCAATTGATTATATGCACTCTGTTTGCCTTGGAGTGATGAGAAAGCTGTTATTTCTATGGAGGGATAAAGGCAAACCTTACGGCATTAAAAATATCATTGATGTAAATACACTCATATTAGAATTGAGACCATACTGGCCTGCCGAATTTAACAGAAAACCTAGATCATTATCAGAGTTAGAGCATTGGAAGGCGACAGAATATAGACAGTTTTTACTTTATGTAGGACCCATTGTGTTGAAAAAGAAGCTACCTCATACCATTTTGTGTAACTTTTTATTGTTAAAGTTTGGCATATCAATACTGTTGAATGAAAACCTGAATAAGTCATATAATCAATATGCAGACAAGTTATTGCGCTTATTTGTAAAACACGCAATCGCTATATATAGCAAAGAGTTTTGTGTCTATAACGTTCATTCGTTAATCCACCTTTCGAAAGATGCCAAAATATTTAACACGCTAAATACAATCAACTGTTTTGCATTTGAAACTTTCTTAGGCAGCTTAAAAAATCTACTTAGAAAGCCCAATTTACCTCTAGAACAAATTGTAAGGCCTTACGAAGAATTAGGTACTGTGGGTCCAAATAGAAATCCACAGAATTTTGAAATGTGACGTTTTTGCACATAAATAATAGCTGATTAACTAGTATCAAGTCAAACAGTGTCCATATTTCTGATAATTTATTACTAATTTAATGGGATGTTATTATCACTATCTGAGATAAGCTTTTTCGTCAGGTGAATAATAAACATTCAATTTTAGAAAATGGAAGGTAGTAAAGGGACTCCAATAAGTCAACGTACCGCGCTATTATTAAAATTGTCTAAACAGGAACAAACCAACTTCGGAAGTGTCCAAAGTGAACCGTACTCAAAAAAAGTATCAAGATGGGTGGCATCTTTACCTTACAATCTAAATGAAACTGCAGCATACGGAGCTGATGATAACCAGTCATCGCAAATTTGTTCTCTAGATAGTTCTGCAGGTAAAATGCAGTTTAAAAGAAAAATGTAGCAGTCTTGGAAAGCGTTTTTTTTTCAGGATGTGTTGCAAACATCCATGAAACCGAAAATTGTTCGCCAGTATTGAACTACTTGCTGACTGAGGCTGAAGAGAGTAGGCAAACCGTGGGTGCAAATACTGATAATAATGAAAATATGAATAGTGGTAGTGATGACATAATTGATAATGATCAAACATCGCAAAGGTGCGCTGTAAATAGCTCTTCAGGTAAAACCCAGTTTTAAAAGGAGACGCTGTTATTTTAGAATAATATATTTTTTTCCTCGGTGTTGCTGCTACCGAAATTATTTCTTGTGAAGACCGAAACTATACCCCACTATCAAACAAAATACCAACTGAAATTAAAGACGATTCTGTGGTTGATATTTCACTGAAAGAAGCCAAAAGCGGCCATGAATGTATACATACCTCCTCTGTAAATAAAGGTAACGAAGTATAAATTATCATACTGTAAAAGTGTTTCATGATTTACTGTTTTTAGGTACCGAGTCGTTTACAAGCGCACAAGCCGATGACGTCGAGTCACCCATTGATGATTCAGATGCTGACCCGAACTACTCTTCCTCTTCCTCTTCAAGCTCATCTTTTTTGTCAGATATAGAAGAAGTCAGAGAACAGAAAGTCAGAAAAAGGAAACTGAAACCTGAAGCATGGAAAAAAAATATTGCAAAACATCGTCGGAATGCTAGACTTGAATACGTATCAACTTCAAAAAGTAAAAAGGTAATCAAAGCTAGAGAGATTGGTCCACCTTGTGACAAGTGTCGATTAAAATGCAAAGAAAAGATTACTGCAGAACAAAGAAAATTGATATTTTCTGACTACTGGAACATGGCAGATTTGTAGTGGAAGGGCGGTCATATAATTATGATCGAACTTCACTTACAGGTAAGTTCGTTTAATCATTAATTATATTTCCCGCCCTTCCACTACATGATCATTGGTAGATGTTTAAAGATTTCAGCAATTTAGTACTGCCACATATTTTATTATTATAAAATAGAAAACCTCCTACCAACAGTAGGTACAACTTATGTACAAAAACTATATCCTAAAAAATGCTTACATACTACCAAGCATCTCATAATCTTAAGCATAAAACCAACTAACCACTACGGTTAATGCGGCAGCAAAGTATTTGCCTGTAAAACTGAGTTACCAAAGGTCTGGTTAACTTTAACAGAGCAATGGTAGAATTTTGCAAATACGGAAGAGTTAGCCGTCCAACCTGCAGTCTTCCGAATTTCATCCAAGCTAACCTCTGCTCGGTAAGCTGCAGAAGTACTGGCATGCCTTGTGGAATGAGGCTTAAACAACTCTGTGTCTACTCCACTTTTACTTAACATGCCCTTAATCCATCGACTAAGGGTCTGGCTTGACACTCTGCCATGTGGCTTTTTAAATGATATAAATAACCAATGATTTAACCTAAAGCTGGCAGTTTTCTTTATATACTCAAACAATACACTCGCTACACAGAGTCTAATATTACTTTTAAATAGTGGTATTTTGGTATTTGAAGAAGGGGTTGAACATTGTTTGGAGTGGAAGTTTTCACCAGATCCGGGATAAATATCTGTGCACCATCACTATTCTTAACAATATTCTCAATCTTTATACTAGCAAAGGTCTGAACTCGGTGAGCGGTTGTGATTGCAAGAAGAATCAGTAATTTCTTTCCTAATATCTCAACCGTTAGTTGATCATTATCGCCTAAAGAATCCACATAGCGTATCACAATTTCTGGATCCCAAGTGTAATTGTATCTAGGTCTAGAAGGCCGGCTCCT
>NW_022171172.1:0-947 GCF_008802855.1 Photinus pyralis | reverse complement strand
TATTAACCGTTTTCGGTCGGTTCAAGATAACGGTACGTGTTTACTTTCTATACGTTAGGTACTTAAAACTGAATTGCGTTTGCATTTCTCGGAACAACCGTTTATATCGTTTGCGCGTAAGACTTTGGGATGTTATATAGTTCAATTTCTTATCATTTGAATATTCGTTTAAATTGTGTATGAAAGTTAAGATAGATTTTCAGTTAGGGAAATTAAATTGCACCTACTATAACGTTTGAATCATAAATAAATAAAAAAAGGTGTTTAATGCATAGTGAAATACCAGCCGTTTTTCGTGTACTTGTAGGTATTGTCAACGCGATTGTATTAATTTAGCTTCATTGAAGTCTGTAGAAGGTGGCTTATACACATAATGATAATTTTTTAATAATAATTTTATTTATTCCTGTTGAAACCCTTAAAAACCGAAAAAAAATTTGAACCGGAACCGAAAATTTCTGAAACCAGAGAACCGGAACCGGGAGAAAAATACCTAATCCTTCCTAAATAGTGCAGAACCGGAACTTATATTTCATATGGGTTCCAACCCGCTGGTTTAAACTCATTTAAATTGATCAATTATTTGTGTATGAATCCATTTTTTTAATGTGTAACGGTTTCGTTCGTGCAGAGTCAAATGCCGGAGTGTTAAAATTACCTAGCGGCATTCATCTCGAAATACAACTTTAGGTTACTGTATCCAGGACCTTCAGATATCAACAGTTCAACATTTGATACGTTATACTAGCAGCGCCATCTACTTGGTGAGTTTTTGTTGCTGCAGCTGGATGGAGGTCTCATGCCTATTTGGAAACGCGTAGAGCTGGGAACTTTAGTTCACTTTACCGATTTCGATCTCGATCAGACAAGTGAATAGTACAAAAGTTTAGTTCATTTAGTTCACTTGTTCTTATGCTAGTCTGCTGGTATTTTTTAGCGAACTGGAT